>NC_068566.1:19123159-19423159 GCF_025698545.1 Gossypium raimondii
CATAATTTAACTAAAAATTAGCACTAATCATGCTTACCATGTAATTATGGTATATTTGCAACATAAACCCTTGTACCTTTTTGATTTATCCAATTAAATAATAGAAACTAAATTTTGCAGCTTTTACGATTCAGTGCTTTTTCCTTAATTAACTATCTAAATATTAAAATTTTCTAACCAAAATTTAATACAGCCTTATAATAATCCTATAAATAAGAAATAAATAATAAAATACTGACTCACTTGTTGTAATTGTGGTCCCAAAAACACTGTTTTTGACACCCCTGAGAACAAGTTGTTACACATTTCTCGTGCTGGGTTCAGGGGTGAGATAAGGGTTCGCAGATCCTGTCAGAAATATGAGTATCGTAAAAAAAGTTTCAAAAACTTAGCAATCAAATCTCAAAGTTTGTGAGCAGAGCAAGTCTTAGATTGCGAGGCTTATTACAGCTAAATTTAAAAACCCGAGTTTGGGTTTGCCTTAGGTCACAAAGCTTGCTCGAGCATACTTTTCAGAGAACACGAACAAGGTCTTCCTTAGGTCACAATACCAGTTTGTTTACGATAATCTTGTCTCGTTGGATATGTCGATGTCCTTATAATGCCTCAGAATGACTCACAGAGTCTAGAAACATGTCTTATAAGTGCAGTGCAAGATAATACACTCTTCTATACACCAACATGTCCCAGTGAATGAAGCATAGCTCGACATTCCCTTATCTCTCCTCATGTCCCAAGGCTTCAATGCCAAAAATCATAGAAACATAGTGGTGAATACTTACAATCCTTTGGTATATGTTGCATGTAAAATGATGTGTGATTTTGTGCAAGTATACACGTCGATTCAAGTAATAAAGTGATGAGTGAGTATCGTTCCCATGAGGATCAGTTTGAGGCACAAAAGTGGTTAAGTTATTATAATAAAATGTAATTAATGTTATGGCAAAAGTCAATGCTAAATATACAGTGGCAATTAGTAGAGTAATGATGTAAGTAATACGTGGAATTAATGAATAATTGGAAATGCTATGGTAAAAGTGAAAGCAGAAATGTAATGGCAATAACAAGAGTGATTATCCGAATAAACTGTAAACAAAGAAATAAACAACTAAAAATTTAAGCTAATCATCGAACATCATAAAGAAAAATTGTACTTCTTATAGACAAAGCAGTATTCCAATAGTTATAAAGCCATGGTAAAATATCCTCTATACCAAAATGAACATACAAAATGCAACAAAATGATTGTACGAAATGCAACCTAAATGTACAATACACCCCCAAACCTAAGGATGCATTGTCCTTAACGCATGTAAAGCAGGAACAGTATATAACAAGCATGAATATGCACATAAACAAGAAGGAAGAAAAAATTATGCAATGCATGAGAGAAAAACAAAACTTAACCTGCTTGGACTAGAACATTGGTACTTCATCTAATTCTTTCTCGTGGACTTCCAAGCACTAACTTTGTATCGCATCTTCCTGTTCCTTAGGTCGACTTTCTCACCTTCTTTATCGATCTCAGTTAGTTCATCGATCAGTTGAACGATTGCTTTTCCTATGCATCATCGAGATAGGTGAAGAAGTTGGTTTAGGAGTTTTACCTTTTTTAGTGGAGTAGCTTATGCAGTGGCAGGGACACTTGTTTCTTCATTTCCTTCTTCTAATTCCTTCTCTTGATCGACAGAGGCTAACTTTTCTAATTCCTCCTCAATAGGTTTTCCTTTATTTGCAGTTACTCCTGCACTCATAGGGTTAGTTCCGGTAGCAGGTGGAACTTGCTTTTTTTTGCACTCCATAAACGAGAGTAAATTAGTTGGGAAAATAGGAAATTTTGGCATGGGTCTCGAAAACATTTTCTAAAGTGACCTTCTTAATGCCAAATCCCTATCTTTCACATATGACCAGTACATAGTGATACGAGTCACAAATGCCCAACCCATGCTCAAGAAGGTGATGGGCTCAAATCAAGAAGCCCACCCATACTTAATTGAAAATCAGGCCAAATTGTCAAAGTGGCCCAATTCATAAAGTTTTATTTTTTTAATACTTAGTTAAATTTTTATGTAAATATTCAGTCCAAGAGGCCCAATTAAAAGCCCTTGGTCAAATTTCCATTTAAATATTAAAGTAATTAGGAGTTTTTTTATTTTTAGTTTTCTAATTAGATTAGGAAAACACTTGAGAGGCCTATATAAAGGTTTGGCCAGCCACCTTGTTATTCACTTCTCAATTATATTGAAAATTTCAGATTTTTTTAAGTGCAGAATTCTCTTTGAGTTTTTCTCCAAGAATTCTCTCTTGAGTCTTCTTTAGAAGTTGTTTTAACAATCTTTTGATTGTGGGAGCCATCTTCAACCTTCTTCTTGCCATCGATATTCTTTGAAGGGGAGATTAGAGTCGTTTGAAGGGAGTTGTGGAATCCTTCGGGATTTCAAGGCTTCTTAGGACTTATCCTTTAATTTCTTGCTGTCAATTTTTTTGTTTTAAATTCTGCTTGTGTCGATTTTATTTAATCACTTTGTTTGCTGTTCTTGTTGCGTTTTAGACGTTCCAAAGCATTCCAAATCTGATTCACCCTCTTCTTTACTAAAGATCAGATCGCCTCTTTTGTTTTTGGCAGCAAAATTCGTTCAAAATCCCTAAATTCCTTGTTCTTGTCGATTTCTTCTTTTCAGATTTGGGTTGTTTTGATTGCTGGAATTTTGGGGAAATTTAACTTGTTGTTTGTGTCTTTCTTTTCAGATTCGACAGATTGGAGTATTCTTTGGGGTTCAATTATATGTTCTTGATTCCCCAATAACCTTTATTAACACTTATTCCTATTCTCAATTTGATTCTTTGCTGGTTTGGGGATTTTTATTTCAGATCTGGAAATTCAAAGTTCTAATCTTTTAATTTCTGTTTCGTTTCAGATCTGTTCGTTTAAAGCCTCGTAGAAGTTTTCTCGTGACTTGGCAACTCGATCTTGGTCTGCGCGCAACCCTCTATCACATAGCCTAGCATTCATTGCTTTGTTCCAACTCTTCCATCATTTGGTATTGATGCACCTCAAATAGAGACAACCTCTATTCTAACTGTTTTAGAGAATTCAAATTTTTCTTGTCATAAAAGGTGGAAGATGCTGTTGTGGGAATAAGTGTGGTAGGGGAAGCTTGACTGTGTTGGGATGCTACGACAAACTCAATTCCTCATAGCTTGATAAAAATTGTTCGTGTTATCCCGCCCTTATTGGGGGTAACGTCCTCAGCATCTTCTGAAGGTAAATTTTCCGTCTTACATAGGGCAAAAATAAGGGAAGGAAAATTTCAACTTCCGGAATTTTTATCAACACACCTATGGACCTCTTGGAAGATAGTCTTTCCTACATTTATCTATCTTCCTTGTAGAATAGAATGCAACAGCAACATTCTTTCTTTCGAAATAGTCATGTTCTACGTAGACAATATAAGATGACTACTTAAAAAGTGCTACCACACCTTCCTAATTGGGTTTAATGCAGCTTTTTCAACCTTGTAACACTCTTGGCTTTAAATAATCCACTATGTTCCGTTAACGCATAAGTCCTCTAATATTTTTGTCAACCCTTCTAGTGTAATATTCTCAGCAAATTTAGAATGCTCATCTCTAACCTCCTCGATGCCGAGCTGGGCATTAATATGGTCTTTGTCGAATGACACAGATTTACCCCACACATAAATGAATGGAGAACCTAGGGAATTTACATGAGCATAAAACTCTCTTACCACTTTAACCAAAACATCCCTTGGGTGTAGACTGAATTTTCTCCAATTGTGTTTTTCCACAACCGATGATACTGACTCATCGTACCCCATGTTTGGTTCATCATTCAGTAAAAATCCCTCATCATTTAGTTTGTCATGGCATAATGTTTATTTGTAATGCCGTGACAAACTGTTGCTCTGCATACACTTAACAAATCTTGCTTCTTTTATCTTGCTCATGTTCATAATAATAAAAACAGAAATGAAATTGCATTAATAATAATAACAATAATAATAATGGGAAATAAAATAGAGAAACTACTTATTAACAAAAATAAAAATTCAAACATCACGAAGGTTAATACATTGCTTATCACGCTCTATAGGAGCACCCTAATAATGCTTCAAGCGTTGTCCATTAACATTGAATATAGCCCATGTTATTAGGTCTTTAACAAAAACAACACCGTGCAGATACACTTGAATTACTTCAAAAGGTCCTGACCATCGAGGTTTTAACTTACCAGGAAATAATTTGAGCCTGGAATTAAACAATAATACCTGTTGTCCAAGTTCAAATTACCTTGGTAAAATTCTGGCGTCACACCATCGTTTGGTCTTTTCCTTATACAAACGAGCATTCTCATATGTTTGTGTTCGAAACTTTTCCATTTCATTCAATTCTAGCAATCTTTTACTGCCAACAGTTGTCCAATCCATGTTCAACTTCTTAATCACCAAAAATGCTTTATGCTCAAGGTCAATAGGTAAATGATATGGGTTACCGTAAACAAGTTTAAAAGTTGACATCCCTAGTGTTGTTTTAAATGCAGTTCGATATGCCCATAAAGCTTCATCCAATCTAGTAGACTAGTCCTTTAGAGATGGATTCACCACTTTTTCCAGAATTTGTTTAATTTCTCTATAAGAAATTTTGGTTTGGCCATTCACTTGAGGGTGATATGTCGTGGCAATTCTATGTTTCACCCTATACCTATGCAAGGAATTGGCCATCAGTTTGCAATCAAAATGGAATCCCTCGTCATTGATAATTGCTCTTGGTGTACCAAATCGTGTGAAAAAAATTTATGCAAGAATTTCAATATTGACTTATCATCATTAGAAGCTAGGGCTACTGCTTCTACCCACTTAGAAAGATAGTCCATTGCTAAAAGTATGTATAGCTTGCCTACGGATGGTGGAAATAGACCCATAAAGTCTATTCCTCATACATCAAACAGTTCAATCTCCAATATACTTTGCAACAACATTTCCTGTCTCCGAAACACATTTCCTGTTCTCTAACAATGGTCACACAACTTATAGAATTTATGAGCATCTTTAAATAAACTTGGCCAACAGAATCCTGACTAGAGTACCTTGGCAGCTGCTTTCATCCCTCCAAAATGTCTTCTACATGCGACTGAGTGACAATGTTCTAAGACATTATGCATCTCGTCGTTAGGGACACATATCCAAATTATTTGATCTACACAATGCTTGAATAGGAATAGTTCATCCCAATAGTACTATTTGGCATCGTGAATAAATTTTTGTTTTCTCTAAACATTAAAGTCAGGTGGCATTACACCACTTACTAAGAAGTTTACTATGTCGGCGTACCAAGGTAATCCTTGGCATTGAGCAACTATTCATTTGGGAATTCTTCCTTAATATATTTCTTGCTTTCATCTTCATTCCTCGATTCTATTTTTGACAAATGGTCAGCCAGTTGATTCTCAGTTCTCTTCCGAACTCTTGTAACCAGAGTATCCACCTAATCAATCTCAGCTTGGTAGCTTTTTTTGTACCAAGTACTTGATAGTTGAATGATTTGTGTAGACTGTGACCATTATTCCCACTAAATAAGAATGAAATTTGTCGAATGAAAATACCACTGCTAGAAATTTGTTCTTTATAGTGGTATAATTTTGATGTGTCTCTATCAACATCCTACTGGTATAATATATTGCATGTAGTACCTTGTTTCTTCTTTGACCCAAAATTGCTCCCACAGCATAATCACTAGCGTCACACATGAGTTCAAAGTGCAATGTCCATTCTAGAGCAACCACAATCTGTGCTGCTACAAGTCGCTTCTTGATCTCCTCAAAAGCCTGCAAACATTGATCATCAAAATTAAAAGGTTGATTCTATTCAAGTAAAGTACACAAGAGTTTAGAGATTTTTGAAAAGTCCTGGAGAAATCTTCTGTAAAATCCTACGTGTCCTAAAAAACTTCTAATACCCTTAACACTAGTTGGTGGTGGCAATTTTTCAATCACTTCTATCTTTACCCTGTCCAGTTCAATTCTTCATTGTGACACCCTATGTCCCAAGACGATGCCTTCACGGGCCATGAAATGGCATTTCTCCCAATTTAATACTAGATTCATTTCTTCACAATGACATAAAACCATTTTCAAACATAGAGAAGCAATCCATAAAAACTTTAAGGAAATTTTCCACCATGTCCGAGAATATGGCCACCATGTAGCGCTGGAAAGTTGTCCCGACTGTGTGAACCCAAAAATGCACCTAAATCATGCCATTTCAAGTCTAACTCATGCTTGACTAACCGATCCATTTGGGCATATATTCACGGGATTCAAACACCACTCAAACACACATAAACATACCAAATCAAAACAACCTAAATCACCTAACCAATATGTCATTCAAAGGCACCACAATAGCATCAATAGAATCAATACATCATTTATCTACACATCCTAACATTCCTCAATTCATGCATAAAGACCTAGTTCAAATATGTGCCAAAACATGTCTCAAATTGACCACTTGTAAGCTATCATCAACTTACCCAAAAGAACCTTATCCACAAGCACTTTAAAGTGTAAAAATGACATAATTTAGCAGGCATTACAAGTCCATCAACCAAACACAATCTTTAAAGCATAACATACCAAATCACCATTACATAACATCCTATACCTTTCAAAATTACATATTTATCTATATATACATGCCACTACCCTAGGAGATAAAAAAACTACCAACTTAAATAGATTGTGTGAGTCGGTTGATTGTTCCTTCCAAAACGTCAATAACGATTATCTACAAAACAGTCCACAAGAACTGATAAGTTTACATAACTTAGTAAGGACATAATATAACATTTAATCTTAATACAATTAGACACAATTCACATACTATTTGCTTTAGGGTTACCTGAATATAATCAGGGGCATGTAAGTGCATTCAGGAGTACCGTAGTACAAACAGGGGTACGTATGTGCAATCAGGGGTACCAAAGTACAATAGGGACACGTATGTGCAATTAGCAGTATGGAAGTACAAACAGGGGCACATACGTGCAATCAGGGGTACCAAAGTACAATAGTGGCACGTATGTGCAATCAGGGGTATCGAAGTAAGAACAAGGGCATGTATGTGCAATCAGGGGTATCAAAGTAAAATAGGGGCATGTATGTGTAATCAGGGGTACTGAAGTACAACATGGCATGTATGTGCAATCAGGGGTATCGAAGTACAACAAGGGCAAGTATGTGCAATCAGGGGTACCGAAGTACAATAGGGCCACGTATGTGTTATCACGGGTACTAAAGTACAAATAGTGCCACGCATGTGCAATCAAGGGTATCGAAGTACAAACAGGGGCACGTATGTGCAATCAAGGGTACCGAAGTACAATAGGGGCATGTATGTGCAATCAGGAGTATGGAAGTACAAACAGGGGTACGTATGTGCAATCAGGGGCATCGAAGTACAACAGGGGCACGTATGTGCAATCAAGGGTACCGAAGTAAGAACAAGGGCATGTATGTGCAATCAAGGGTATCAAAGTACAATAGGGGTACTGAAGTACAACAAAGGCATGTATGTGCAATCAGGGGTATCGAAGTACAACAAGGGCACGTATGTGCAATCAGGGGTACCGAAGTACAAACAGGGGCACGTATGTGCAATCAGGGGTATCAAAGTACAAACAGGGGCACGTATGTGCAATCAGAGGTACCGATGTACAATAGGGGCACGTATGTGCAATCAGGAGTATGGAAGTACAAACAGGGGCACGTATGTGCAATCAGGGGCATCGAAGTACAAAGGGGCACGTATGTGCAATCAACGGTACCGAAGTAAGAACAAGGGCATGTATGTGCAATCAGGGGTATCAAAGTACAACAGGGGTACTGAAGTACAACAAGGGCATGTATGTGCAATCAGGGGTATCGAAGTACAATAAGGGCACGTATGTGCAATCAAGGGTACCGAGGTAAAATAGGGGCACGTATGTGTAATCACATACTAAAGTACAAACAGTGGCACGTATGTGCAATTAGAGGTATCGAAGTACAAATAGGGGCACGTATGTGCAATCAAGGGTATCGAAGTACAAATAGGGGCACGTATGTACAATCAGGGGTACCGAAGAACAACAGGGGCACGTATGTGCAATCAGGAGTATGGAAGTACAAACAGGGGCAAGTATGTGCAATCAAGGGCACCGAAGTACAACAGGGGCACGTATGTGTAATCAGGGGTACTGAAGTACAAACAGGGGCACGTATGTACAATTAGGGGTATCGAAGTACAAATAGGGGCACGTATGTGTAATCAGGGGCACCAAAGTACAACAGGGGCACGTATGTGCAATCAAGGGTATTGAAGTACAAATAGGGGCATGTATGTACAATCAGGGGTATCGAAGTACAATAGGGGCACGTATGTGCAATCAGGGGTACCGAAGTACAACAGGGGCACGTATGTGTAATCAAGTGTACTGAAGTACAAACAAGGGCACGTATGTGCAATCAGGGGTATCTAAGTACAACAGGGGCACGTATGTGCAATCAGGTGTACCGAAGGACAACAGGGGCACGTACGTGCAATTAGGGGTACCGAAGTACAAACAGGGGCACATATGTGCAATCTAGGGTACCGAAATACAATACGGGCACGTATGTGCATTCATATAATAGTTATACACAAACATTTTAACTAAAGAATGATAATATACGATTACAAATAGAATTTATTTACGTATTGAAATACTATGAACTTACCTGTCAAAGTAGTTTAACTATGAGGGACTAATTGGTAAATTTTCCCCTTTTTCCTCGAACGTCCTTTGGTCGATGAGATTCTTGATCCAAAGTATAGTTTAATTCAATTAATCAATTATAAACCACATAAACAATCAACTTTATCCCTTTAAGCCCTTTTAATTACATTTTACAATTTTACCCCTAAACTTTTACATTTTATTCAATTTAGTCCTTAAAATCGAAACCATTAAAATTTCACATTTAAGCCCCAGTACAAATAATCGATTTTAATTCCATCCACATTGAGCCTTCCATCACATGAAAATTACAATATTTTCGTGCTAAATTTAACAGACTTACATATTAGTCCTTAAATGCAAAACTAATAAAAATTCAATTAACTAAATAGTCCTAAAACATTTCCAAGTTTCAAAATCTTCCATTTAAATCAAGAACATCCAAAAATAATCTATGGTAATTTTAACAAACTTTAGCAGTTTTGACAACGGAGGTACGAATTAACTAGACCTAGTTGCAACATTCTAAAAAACATGAAAATTACTAAAAACGGATAAAAAGCGACTTACGTGCGGGGAATAGGGTCCCAATACCTTATTTTTTTAAAACCACTTAACTTTAGGGACAACCCACTTTCACTTAACTAATTTTCCAATTAAATAAAAATTATCAAATCAAAATTCATTTTATCATTATACTTGACCGGTAAATATTAAATAATAATATTTACGTACTCACTCGTCAAATTTGTGGTCTCGAATCCACTATTTTTGACTTCACTAAAAAACAGGTTGTTACAATTCTCCCCTATAAAAAACTTTCGTCCTCAAAATTCCTTACCTGAATATACAAATTCAATTTTATTTTTATTCGTTAGAAGTAATCACATAAGAGAAGTTTGATATATACCATCGTAGCGTCAAAATGTCAAAATACATTATGAATCTTTTCGAGTTCTAATGGCAAAGCTAAACGATACATCACTAGCCCTATACTCTCAAAAACCTCGTACAAACCAATGAACCTCAGACTGATTTCCCTTTTTTGACAAGAACGGAGAATTATCTTCCACGGGAAGACTTTTAGAATGACTCAATAGTCTGAAACTCAATATCCTTTCTTTTCAGATCTGTATACAGTTTCTAACAATCAGACTCAACTTTCCAACAATTATAGATAATACAAACTTTATACTCAGCTCCACGGGATTAGTCAATTCTGACTAACTTCTTTTCACTGAATTCTTACCATTATAATCGAGATTTGAATTTGCATCCGTACAAAGCTTCGAACGATTCCATATTAAACTAGAATGATAGTTATTATTATAAGTGAGTTTGTCAATGGTACGTATGTCTTCCAACTACCTACAAATTCAATAACATAACATCGAATCATATCTTCCAGAATCTGAACAAATCGTTCTGGTTGATTGTTGTCTACTAATGGAAAACAATATGAAAATTCAATCTAATACCTAGGACTCAGATCACGGTCATAAATAATGAATAACAACACACCATGTAGTCTAAAAATCTAGAATCATATAACTCAGCCAACTTTTCAAGTGAATAATCTGTTCAAACCAGAATAAAGTGAACTGATTACGTCATTCTACCAACAATTAATGATAGTCTCGATATGAGATCCATCGTAATACATTCCTATTTTTACTCTGGAATTATATCAGGTTGTAATAAATCTGATGGAACTTGCTGCTTGGCTTTCGCTTGCTGACTTAACACACATCTCAATACAAACTCAAATATTTTTCATTTCATTTCTAGCTATCTGTATCTGTATTTCAAGTCATTATACATTTTGTTACTACTTTGATGTATCAAAAAAATGCAACTATGGGCTTGCTATAGTATATTTCCTTTAACCTCAGAATCATTAAGTACACATATCCAATTTCGAAAACATAGACAACCATCACTATCAATACTAAAATCAGTGGTATGACCATTTTGAAACTACTCCCATTTAGCTAACAAATTCGGATCATTTCTTTGAAACTCTTAAATTCTCTGAAGAAATAGTAGTTTAACTCTTAATTCGGCAACAATACTACCATTTTGACTCAAACTCAACTGAATATTCATTACTCTCAATGTGAACAAAGCTTCCCAACTCAATGCATCATCTACAACATTAGCTTACTCGGGGAATAATCAATCACCAAATTGAAATCCTTTAATAATTCTAGACTTCAATACTATTCCAAATTCAATTTTGGAACTTCTGTTAGCATAAATTTCAACTATTTGAAACTCTATTTACATTATTCAACAACATATAACTGACATTTTCTGTAGCACTTTCATCAATGGTAGAGCTACCATCGACATGCCTGAACAAATTCATCTATAGTATACAACAAATTCCAAAGAACTACACACTTCTACATTATTCACTGGAGATTTCCTATTCTATAATTATTATAAGTTCATTTGAAATAGCTCAAATATCTTCAATAGTTAATAAAAGGTTTAGAAAACTTATTTCTCGAAATCAGAATTCACATTTACTAATCTTCACAAATGAGGTACAGCTGGCAACTTTTGTTTATTAAATATACAAAGAAACTAAGCAATTGATAATTTAAGCGGTGTCATCAAAATCTCACATTGTTGAAATATAGTCTGGAAAAAAATCTTCATTTCATCTGACTCATAACTCAGGCTAACAATAACTTGATCGAAAGCCAATACTCGAAAATACAGTAGTTCTCTTAACTAAATAAATAAGTCAACTATATAAAATGACAAATACTAATTCTTCATGTTGTCTCTGATCTGCTATATGAAATCTTTATACTATTCTCATAGTCCTGTCTTTCTTTCTCTATTTTTTAAATTCGATATCGTTTTCTCAGATTACACACTCTGTTGAACATTTCTTTTAAACAAATAACTACTTTAGCAATGCCTACAGTTCTTATAGTTCTAATAGTACTATTCTATACAGAACAACAAAGACTAAAATGGTTTTGAGTATCCTATCAGTTATAAACTCATCTTCTCATACGGGTAATAATTTAGATAGTTCTTCTAGAAATATATCAATAAATTCTCTAATCATCTCTACTAAATTAATTCTCAATTTTTGACATCCCGATATCTATGACGCAAACAAAATACAATTCTCAACCTCTTTCTAATCTTTTCATGAATCATTAACACTAACATGCTATCATTCAAACAATCAATTATGTAAATCTCAACATTCACTGATTTCTCACTCTAACAGTTAAATACAATCTTTATTTGTTTACAGTCAACTACAACATCAAATAAAATCAATCAATTCATACTGAATACCACATCAAACTCATCAAATGTCAATGACACAAGATTGAATAAAATTTCACAACCACGAATTTCTCAATGAAATATGTCACTACCACAAACATACCGATCTAATAGATTTTTTATTCTGAAATCATAATCAATCAACTATACTGACATAATCTCTTCAGTTATTAAAACAATACTAAACCAAGAATGCATTGTTCTAGAATTAATCACAATCTGAATAAAATAGTAGGGAAAGAAAGCATACCCATAATATCATCAAGAATAGAAGTCCCAATTAATGCGATCATTTGTAGTCATCGTGCTCAAAGTATCCCACCATAAGTATGCTTCATCTTTTAACAATGATACAGCACATCTCAAACAATCTTCAGGAGTGCACAACAATTCTGCGAAGACTCTCTTCGTATTTATTAACCAGTACTCGGCTTTTGTAGGATTATCATCAACATTGCCTCCAAATTCCTTCATTCTATTTTTTTGTATTTTATCTACAAATACTCGAGTAACTGTCACAAGTAGAGGATTTTGAGGACCTAAGGGTGCCAGAGGAGGCACAGTAAGGGTGAAGGTAGAGATGGCGGAGTTGCAAGATTTGCTTGCTTGAATTCATTGAACCGCTGGTTCATCATTCTGAGAAACAAATTTTTCATTTCACCACCAAAGGATTGTGGAATCGACGCACTATTACTTTCAGCATGAACATTACTTTTAAGATTCAAAGCTTGAACATTGCTTTCAGCTTTGTTAACTACAATTCAGTTTGACTCAGTCGATATCTTGAATCAATAAGAAAATACAATATTAGAGCGGATCAAAAGCATCACGCTATCACGGGTATATGTGGCATGTATATACTAAACTCTACTCTGTTACGTTAGTCCTAGAATTGACTAAATTGTAGCTCTGATACCACTAAATGTAACACTCCTAATCTGTATTTATTGCCTAATTAGGGTTACAGGGTATTACCAATTAACCAGAAATCATATGACATCATAACATTAAATATCTTAAACATATCATAAGTCATTGAATTACATGCATTTTCTCCCTAAAACGATCATTCACCTAAAAATAACTTAGAAATAATTTAAGACTATTTTGAAACAAATTAGAAGTTTTAAGAAAAAGTTGCAAAAATTGGAAAATAGGGGTCACACGTCCGTGTGACATCACCCCAGGCCGTGTAACTTTCAAACAAGGGACACACGACCATGTCCCAGTCTGTGTCATCACCAGTGTAACTAACTGAGATGCCCCATACACTTGTGTGCCAGGCCGTGTGCTAGGCTGTGTAACTCACTGACTTAGAACCTTAAGAAATTCTCAAATGACACACGGTTGTGTCGCCAAGCCGTGTGTTTACTCGGCCATGTGATAGCCCCTATGACAGCCTGTGTCTTAGGTCGTGTGAACCCAAAAATGCACCTAAAATCCCATTTAAAGCCTAAATAATGGTTGACTATCCGATCCATTTGGGCATATATTCAAGGGATTCAAACACCACTCAAACACACATAAACATACCAAATCAAAACAACCTAAATCACCTAACCAATATGCCATTCAAAGACACCACGATAGCATCAATACATCATTTATCTACACATCCTAACATTCCTCAATTCATGCATAAAGACCTAGTTCAGATATGTGCTAAAACATGTCTCAGATTGACCATTTGTCAGCCATCATCAACTTACCAAAAGAACCTTGTTCACAAGCACTTTAAAGTGCAAAAATGACATAGCTTAACAAGCATTACAAGTCCATCAACCAAACACAATGTTCAAAGCATAACATACCAAATCGCCTTTACATAACATCCTATACATTTCAAAAATGCATATTTATCTATATATACATGCCACTACCGTAGGAGATACAAAAATTAACAACTTAGATGGATAGTGTGAGCTAATTGATTGATCCTTCCAAAACGTCAGCAACGATTATCTACAAAACAGTCCACAAGAACCGATAAGTTTACATAACTTAGTAAGGACATAATATAACATTTAATCTAAATACAATTAGACACAGTTCACATACTATTTGATTCAAGGTTACTAGAATATAATCAGGGGCACGTAAGTGCGTTCAGAAGTACCGAAGTACAAACAAGGGCATGTATGTGCAATCAGGGGCACTCAAGTACAACAGGGGAACGTATGTGCAATCAGGGGTACCTAAGTACAAATAGGGGTACATATCAGGGGTACCGAAGTACAAACAGGGGCACGTATGTGCAATCAGGGGTATCGAAGTACAAATAGGGGCACATATGTGCATTCATACAATAGTTATATACAAACATTTTAACTAAAGAATGATAATACAAGATTACAAATAGAATGTCATTTACCTATTGAAATTCTATGAATTACATTTCAAAGTAATTTAATTATCAGGGACTAATTGGTAATTTTTCCCTTTTTTTCTCATATGTCCTTTGGTTGATGAGATTCTTGATCTAAAGTATAGTTTAATTCAATTAAATCAATTTTAAACCACATAAAAAATCAAGTTTATGCATTTAAGCCCTTTTAATTACATTTTATAAAATTACCCTAAACTTTTACATTTTATTCAATTTAGTCCCTAAAATCGAAACTATTAAAATTTCACATTTAAGCCTCAATACACATAATCGATTCTAATCCCATCCACAATCAACATTCCTTCACATGAAAATTACAATATTTTTGTGCTAAATTTAACATACTTACATAATGTCCTTAAAAGCAAAACTAATAAAAATTCACTTAAAAAATAGTCCTAAAACAAATCTTCCATTTAATATCATAAACATCCAAATATCGTCAATGCTAATTTTAATAAAATTTAACAGTTTTAAAAACAGAGGTACGAATTAACTGGACCTAGTTGCAACATTCTAAAAGACATGAAAATTACTAGAAACGGATCAAAAATGACTTACATGCGGGGAACCAAAGCTTGGCTGAACCTTGGCTATTAAAAAAATGTGTTATCCTTTCTCTTCTATGCAAAATCAGTGGTGAAATAATAAAAAGGGAAGGAGATGACTTTTACTTCAATTTTATCACATTTTATTATTAATTTACTAAAATAATAACTTTATTTTTCACCAAACCCATACTTTTAACCGTCCACTAAAAATAGGGAGGGTTAAATTTCCTTATTGATCCTTAAACTTAGAAATTACTGTTCTATGTTTATATTGCCTTTTAATTGTTAGTATTTCTAGTGAACATTGTAACAAATATGCCTCCTAAGAAAACTAGAAGGACCACTGTATGAGAGACTTTGATAGTTTCGAACCCTCAAAAATTTCAAAATCTAAATGTCGAGAAATACTTTCTCGAACTTCAAGGAAAAAACTTTTATTCAAGAACGAGGGTTCAAACCATCAATGGTTTTATGTAATGAGATTTGGACATTGGTCTGATATCATCGATGGGAGTGATTTTGTGTCACTCCCAAATAAAATACAGTGATCTCGGTAGTTTAGGAGTTTTATGCATCTTTTGGAGATCAAGAATCAAAGAGACCATATGGTGACATTTGGGAAACTATATAGGTAAGAGGTAAGGAAATACATGTGACTCCTAGAAAAATATGTGAATTTTATAATGTCCCATACTATGCAAAGGACTTCTTAGATAGAACTGATTTAAATACATATAGGAGCATAGATATGGACGACATTGTAAAATATTTAACTCAAGGGAGAGGTGTATGGAACCATAGATCAGATACAGAGTTATCGACTAATTTTAATCAAGCAATTATGTTCCTAATAGCTAAGATATGGCTGAAACTAATTTGTACTAGAATAGCCCCTGCATTGAATGTCTTTAATGTAAATACTTTTCGAGCTATTTTGTTGTATAGTATTTTGTAGAAAAAAACATATATGTGTCAGGAGATGGATGCATCAAGATATGAAACGATGCATTAGTAGCCAAAAAGTTGGGGTTTTGTTTCCTCTCTTTGTGATTGCTCTATGCAAAAAGGCTAAAGTTACAATGGAAGACCATGAGCAATTCATTAAGCCAACGAAGAGTTTGATCAAAGATTCCCTGTACACACAATATGTTAAGCTTCAAAGAAAGAAAATGGCGGATTGGAACCAAAGAACAAAGTAGAAGATAGACATCTCGACATCATTAAAGAAAGCAACGATAAAGACTTAGACAGAAATAATAAGTGAGACTGCAAAAATAGATTGGATGATCCACTGGATGCAAGAAACAGGACCAATAATTTAGGAATTTGCACAGAAAAACAATATCAGAGAACCAATCTACCAATCAAACTTGGATATATCCAGATCATTCAACACTAGATTCGAAGAGCCAATGAATGAAGAAGGAGAAGAAGAAGAGGACGAGGTGACTGAGTGAGACTTTAAAAGAGAAGAAGATGATTATGAGGCGGCATTCCAGCCACAATATTTCATGCCAAAAGGTCTTATCATTCGTAGCCAGACCCGACATGCAAATCCATCAAGTGGTGGCTCTTCCGAAAGATATGTTTCAAGGAAAGAGAAAGCACCCATGGAAAGGGGGTGGTCACCTCATTTTGAGAATTCATATGATGGCTAAACTGAACTTTTATTTTTAAAAGACTATAATTAATTGTAGGATAATTTTGATGTTTTTATTTTAGGAGTAGGATTAATAGTAAATTGTTATTTTTCTGTTTTAATTTTTCTATGCAGGAACCCCATATGAAAGAAACACAACTATTTAGAACTTACAATGATCAAAGGAAGAAACACCCACCAATAGCTTATGGAACTACCATGTTCAATCAGGTAACTTCTTTCCTTACCTTCTCAGGGCTACACATAGAGGACAATGTGTTATCTAAAGTGTGGGGGTAACATAGAAAATTTGTTTCAATTTTTATGTTATTTGTTTCAATTTTTATTTTTTTCTTTTAATTTTTATTGCCAATTGTGTGCTTGAGCTTGTAGAAATACAAGTGATTGGTTAGGAGCATGTATATAGGTTGATCCTATTCACTATAAATTTAGTATGATAATAAATGATTTTAAATTTTTTAGTATTATACTACTAAGTTATATATATTACGCTATAAATAGGCATTGGAATTAAATGTACCAAATGATATAGAGAATACAGGAAAACGAGCATGCTAGTATGTATGATAAATTGTTGAATTTGTGATTATTTGGTTGATTAAATTTGTGAATATTGAGATACCCAGATATGACCTAAAGCATTTTTTGTCTGCTAATACAAGAGCATCAGCTAACCTAGGGTTGGGGACGACGACAACCCTAAATCTATAAATAGGCTTATTTAACACTTGTTGCGGACAAATTGGATAATTTAGAATTTTTCTTGTACTTTCAGTTTTCAGTTTTCCCTTTTCTTAGGTTTTAGGTTACTTCTAGTTTTTATCTGTGTGTTTATCGGGAGATCAAACTTGTAGACTCAATCAACTATTTGTGGATTCTACACTGTATTCAAATGCAATTTATGGTTCTCTTAAACCTTTTCTCTGGATTTAGTATTCATGTTTATCTTTCACATCAACTTTATTTCATTTATGAAATTCATAAGGAACTAATGCTTTTATAGGGGATTAGTAAGTGGAGATATGACTAATAAATTATTGTATATGGTTTTCTTACTAGATCAACTGTTTGGGAGAGAAATAACTTAAAAATTAGGCTTGACAACTCCAGGAAGTCATTTAGGTGAGAGTTAACCCAAAATTGGTATGGCCTATTCGTGAATACCTTAGCCCCGAACCGGTCTAGACTATGAGGATGAGAGATAAGTAGTTATTGTCGACTCGTCATTTTAGTGGAAGATTGAGAGATCCTGATAGGGTGATGACTAGTTGACTGAATAGAAACTCATAGCGACAGTTAGTTATGATTACCAAAGCATGCTAATTGCCCATAACCATATTTGATTTAGTTTATATGTTTTGTTTCCCAAAGTTTCTTTACTTTTGTTTTTTTTTATTATTCAAAACCCCAAAAATTTCTCTTTATATTTATTCGTAATATAATTTATTTAAAGTACTAATTAGATCTATTTGTGTTTAGATTATGATTAATTTAGTACTCGCCTCCCTTAGGTAGGATTCTCAGAGTTCTCACTTACTTTGTTGTAACTATATTACAACCTGACCCGTATACTTACGGATACTATATACTTGCGGATATTGTTTATTTCATATCTTTTGTGCAAGTTTCTTACTCTAGGACGATAGTACGTCTAGATGTGGTCAACTGCCATTCAAGTGGAATAGGTTTAAGGTGAATCAGTGTATAACAAACCAACGCTAAGGTACAATGGAAGAGTTGAGGTGTCTACCTCTAAGATGATAATGCGCCATATTAGGGAAGAGTAATTGCCCGGAGTCCACTTCTAGGTTTAGTTGTAAGATGAAATTTTGATAACGAAATTTTCTTTAATGGTGTGGGAGTTGTCACACTCGAGTTTCTTTAAGGTCTTGAATTTAGAAGAGAGATGAGAGTCCGTTGAATAAACAGTGAGCTGAGAGGCTCTGCTTGAAATTTTAGAAATTTTATGGCTGATGGGCCATTAGTTGAGTTTGAATTCTGGTTTGGTCAAGATGGAACCGACTAGTTCCATAATGGGAGACAAAATGATTGCCGATGAATGGCTAATTGAGATTTGGAAACCGTGCAAGAAGAGTTATATATTTAGGTGAGAAGGGATATTTCTGCTAAAGGAATTCTTCTCAATAATATTTACAATTTCTTTCTCTTTTGCATTGTCTTCTTCAGTTGCTCCAAAGAAGAGGAAGTTAAGGAGAATCCTACATGCAATAATGATCGTGAGATTTGAAGTTTGGAAGTAGAGAAATTGAGAGACTGGTAAGCCTTCCTATCTTTTTGTATTCGTGGATTTAAGAAAAGAGGGTAAGGATTTTCGAATCGTCGAAAAACTTTTATAAGATACTAGATTTAAGGTTATAAGGTTGGAACACCTTTGGTTTAACCAGTGTATTTGGTGTTCATGCTTAGCTATCGGGACAAAGGAAGCTCTGGCATTTGCACATGATAAGCTGGCAAGGACGAAGGAAGTAGTGTGATTTTTTGCACTCTACCTCTGGGTGATTGATGATATTGTGTCGTTTGAATGATCTATGTTTGTGTTTGTTCAAAGTTTCTCTGAATCTACTGTTGCATATAAAACTGGTGAACAAGCATGTTGACTATGCATAACACTATGTAAGCATGTACACTAGATATCAAGTGATTATGAATTGACTAAGTAATCAATGGTGTATTGTATGATATAGTAATAAGTACAATGGCTTGGGTGATATGAATGCTTATTGTATGTGGAATATGGAGGGAGTTACTTTGACCGGATAGATGAAGTTGGGACAGATTGGCATAATGGAGGAATTGGCAGATTGTTATGGGTTACAAGGGAGTTGAGTGGCATCGAGGAATGGTTATCTACTGGCTCTATAAGTTGACACCGTGATGATGGTCTATCAACCCTATAGGGAAACACTGTGACGATGATTATCAACTGGTCCTTCGAGGGGACACCATGTAAACGATATATAGGTCATTTAAGGTGGCACCGTGTAAATGGTATATAGGTCCTTCAAGGTGACACCATGTAAATGATATATAGGTCAGGCAGGGCAACATCTCAAAAGAATTTTATTGATTCCTTGGAATTGGAAGTCCTTGGTGATATGATCTCGGGCCCCTTAATCGGACTATAATCGAAGCTGCCATTTGGGCATAAAACGTGGGATAAGGCTAATAAGACTAAAGAAGTGTTTGAAGGCTTTTAGGCCCAAAATCAATCATCAAAAATTAGTTTAAATAAATCCACAACATTTATTTTATGTTTTACTTGAACATCCTTTTAATATGTCTTCAAATGTTATGTCTTTTTATTACATATTTATTATGTGTCTTAAACATGTTTAATTAGTCTTAAAAGTGTGTTAAATTCAATCAAAGTTTATTACAACTTTATTATTTCATTTAGTGTGTCCTTGTAACAGCCCAAATTTGGGGCTAGTCGGAATAGTGGTTTCGAGACCACAAATTCGACGAGAAAAAATTATTTTCATTATATTTTTATGGTCTGCGATTTTCACAAAATAAAATTTCGTTCAAAAATTTTGACGTTTGGGCACTCAATTTTGTCAAAAGGACTAAATTTTAAAAAGTGCAAAAGTTGAGTTCTATATGTTAGAGGTGTCCAATTGTTATGAAATTTTAAATTGTAGGTCTTTATATGGTAATTAGACCATTGGTTAAGTTGGTTGACAAAAATGGGTATGGTTAGGCATGTTTCCAAAGTTTTTCATTAAGGGCATTTTGGTCATTTAGTTATTAAAATGAATTAAAAACAAAATTAAAAGCCAATTTTTGTTCATCTTCAACCCTAGGCTAAAAATTGCATGGGTAAACCATGGCTAGGGTTTTTCAAGCTTCCAAGCTCGATTGTAAGTCCGTTCTATCCCCGTTTTTAATGATTTTTATGTTTTTGAAATCCTCGTAACAAGATTTACCTATTTTTACCATTGTTTTGAACTAGGGTTTGTGTTTAAAAATTTACCCATGAATTATATGCATGTATTTTGAAGCTTTATGGAAGAATATGAATGTTTGGAGTGTGATAAACGATTTGTACTAAGTAATTTTCGATGAAAATGCCTGAAAAGATTAATTTGTAAAAGTTATAAAATATGTCACAAGTGTGTGAATAAGTGAGTATTGTGGACTGCTATAGTTATGAAAATGGTTTAGCTAGGCCTAAAATGCAAGGAAATTAAATAAAAATTATTTTACGAGCCTAGGCACAAAATCGTAATTTTGTGAAACTTTAAAGGTAAAAATGTAATTTTGCCAAAGTATGATTTTTGGACAGGAATGAATAGCGTGAAGGTTATATAATTTAAATTTATTGTTATAAATCAAGAAAGAGGAGAAATTGAAATTGATCGATAAAAAGAAAAGTGAGAAAAAGTGAAAAATTTTCGAAGAACCTTTGGAATAAAAAGGGATACGAATGAAGTGACAGAAATGATCACATGTGTGGCACGGATTGTCTGTAGGCCACTATGTAAAAGGAAAGTGATGGTCACGTGTGTAGTACTATGTGCAGGCTACTACGTGTACCGGAATGATAGGTCGCATGTGTAGTACTATGTGCAGGCTACTACGTGTACTGGATGGTAATGGTCACATGTGTAGTACTATGTGCAGGCTACTATGTGAACAGAACATCATTAATTAGAAAGGTGGTTGCTATGTGCTGATTCCACTGGACATCATTGATTAATAAGGTGGTTGCTATGTGCTGAATCCACCGAGTATCTGTTATTATTTCGAAGTGTTCATCGGGAAATTGACTATGTATAATTGAATAATGAATATAGGTGTGGAATTGAATTGAATATCGACTTAGAAATGGAAAAGTGAATTTTGAATTGAATTGTGGTTGAAAGTGAAAAAGTAAAATTATGAAAGAGTACATTTAGCAATAAAATAGTTTAGACAACAATAGTTGAGTGATTTTGAAAAATCACCAAAATGGCAGAGATTGAATTAGATGCTAAATAATATATTAAATTGAAGCTGAATGAGTTTATTTTCATATAAAAGAAACAGAGCAAGCAAAAGAGTTCTATATTTTGAGATATTTGAAGTTTAGTTAGGTAGAGGCAGAATGATTTCGGAATCCCCTGTTCTGACTTTGGAAAATTGTCAAAAATTATATAAAAATTATTATGGGATAAATTTTATATGTTTAGAGTCCTCAATTAATTTATTTTCAATATAAATAAACGGAAACAATATCCAAATTTTGTACAATGAGATAATTAATTTTTAGTGAAGAGAGGTCAGAGTTGTCGAGCAGTGAAACAGGGAAAACTTTAAAGAATAAATTGTACTAGTCGGCTAACCCAAAAATTCTGAAAATTTTATGGTAAGAAGATATGTGAATCTAGTTGCAGGGAAAATTTATGGATCTTAATTTGGAGTTATGTAGCTCCGGGAAAAAATAATTTAGTGACTCTGACTCGAGTAAGTAGCTTTGAATATACATGTGAGTGAATAGTGAAACTGTAGTTAATTTTGTTTAAATGTGTTATACACATTAAAGATGTGGAAGAACATATGAATGATTTGTGTATAATTGGCCATATGCTTGATTATAATTGATAAACGATTGAAAGAAATGATGTTTATAATTGTGCATTATTAGTTATAGTTAAAGTTCATGTGAGAAAATAAAGTTTCATGGTATGTGTATGTGGTATACTTGGTATATGATTTGGTACGTAGCAATGTCAGAAATGGTTTATGAATTAACTCATGTTAATAAGTTTGATATATAAATAAATGTGGTGCTTATTCAAGCTTATAATGCTTATACTATATGTTTATTTGGCTAGCATGTTTGGTGTGTATGCTTAGGCTTTGGCCAAGTTGTGGCTGGATTACGCCACATTAATTTTATAAAATTATGCATTGAGATGGTAAATGTCTAGATGGAAATATGCTTGTGATCATAAAAGGGTGGTAAGGTTTAAAGTTTGTAATCTTTATTAAAATGGTTTATCATGTGGTTAGTCTTCAAAAAGACTAGCTTGCGACTATGGTTGAGTGTAATGTTTATATCTTATGTGATATGCATAGGAAACAGGAGTGAAAAGGAAATGAAATACTAGGTTCATGCTTGAAGTGTAAAATGATGCAAAAAGGGGACGTTAAGTTAAACGATAAATATGTATTAGTATTGAACTTAATGAGATTGAATTGTACGTGAATTAAATGGAAATTGCAAATTATATGATTTGAATTAAATGAATTATTGTGGTATTGAAATGTATATTGGATTGAGAAATTGAATTGAATCATGAACATGAGAATCGTGAATTAAATGAACTGGAAATGAAGTATTGAATTGCATGAGTATGTATTGGGTCTCAGAAGCCCTATTTGTTACAAATATAGTATTTTGAAGTTATAACATGAAGACTTATAAAAGCATGTTAAAAATTTGAAGAGTTTAAATTTGAATGAAATTTTATAACTCGGTTTAACATGTTTATAAGTGTATGTGTTCTTGTAGTGCCTAGTACCCTATTCCGGCATCGAATACGGGTAAGGGGAATTACAATGTGACATCGCTAGATTCGGTCATAATATTTAGACCAGATTTGGGGTGTTATAGTCCTAATGTATGTTTTAATTTTTCATAAAGTAATCCAATGGCCAACACCTAATTAAAGCTTCAACAGGGCTATTCGTTTTTTTTCAAAGGGAATCAAATGCGTTCACATTCAAATTGGTTGTTCGTGTGGGTATGATAAATGACCATTCGGTCAAAAAAATGCTTCCTTAAATGCACCGTCCAAGTGAGGGGATGAATGAGCAGCCTTCTAGAATATGGCTATTGATCATTTTCATGCATAATAAGTGCTATCATCCATTATAAGAGTTGAATTTGCCTTTGAAGATTCCTTCTGTAACAGCCCGATTTTGGGCCTAGTCGGAATAGTGGTTTCGAGACCACAAATTTGACGAGAAAAAAATTAGTTTTTATTATATTTTTATGGTCTACAATTTCACGGAATGATTTCGTAAAAATTTCGTTCAAAAATTTTGACGTTTGGGCACTCAATTTAGCCAAAAGGACTAAATTGTAAAAAGTGCAAAACTTGAGTTCTAGAAGCTAGAGGTGTCCAATTGTTATGAAATTTTAAATTGGAGGTCCTGAAATGGTAATTATAGCATTGGTTAAATTATGGACAAAAATAGACATGAGAAAAATGAAATAGGATATTTTTAAATTAAGGGCATTTTGGTAAATTAATAATTAAATGGACTAAGACAAAATAAAAGCCAAAATTTCTTGTCCATCTTCTCCATATGGCTGACTATGTCATGGAAGCCATGGCTAGGGTTTTTTTCAAGCTTCCAAACTTCATAGTAAGTCCATCTTTACCCCGCTTGAAATGTTCTTTACATTTTTGAGATCCTTGTACCTCGATTTATCTATTTTTACCGTTATTTTGAGTAGGGTTTGGGTTTAAAAATTTACCCATAGATGAAATGCATGTATTTTGATGTTTTATGGAAGAATATGAATGTTTGGAGTGTGATAAGCAACTTTTACTAAGGGTCTGTTTGTTTGCCAGTAAAATGTTTTTCGGAAAATGATTTACTTTTCTGGAAAATGATTAACTGAAAATATTTTCTGGTGTTTGGATGAATCTGTATAAAATATTTTTCATTGTTTGGCGATTTCTTGAAAATATTTTCCAAAAAGTTGTTTTACATATATTAATAAATTTATATACATATTAATAAATTTTATATTTTAAATTGTTTTACATATATTGCAATGATTTATTTATAAATAAATCAAATTAAATATATAATAATACTCAATTATTAACCTACAATATTAAGCATCATAAATTAAAAACAATCAAAGTCATATAAATTATTTGTAATTATGTTAAAAAATAAAAAAGGATTAAATAATTATAAATTAGCTTCCAAACCACAATTAAACAACAAAATTATCCACAAAATTATTTTAAAAATCTAAAAATGAAAGTTTAATAAAACATACATAAAGTTGTGTTTGTGAAGCTTTTAGAAATTGTCTTTTATTTTTCTTTAATTTGTTTGTGATATAAATTATTTATTAATTGTCTAATTTAAATTTAAATTTTTTCCTTTTAAAATTGGTTAATAAAAATTTAAAGTAGATAAAATAATAATTTCATCTAGGACTAAAATAAATTTATACCAGTACGAAAAGAGAAATAATCATTGCGTAAATTAGTAATACCATGAAAATTGTCAATAAAATCCAAATTTGTGAAGGAAATTATAGAATTCAAGTACAACTCACACAACTTTTGATACACATCACCAACAGGCAATTTCTGAAATTTAACCCCCCAACGAGCTATGAGAAAGAACACCGATACTCAATGGGGTTTAAGTGTGAGTTTTATTATTAACAAACTTGATAAACATAGAGAATCCTTCTCTTCAAATAAACCATATTTCTTTTGAATAGCTCCTTGAGATGACCTTTTATTACACTACTAGTAGTACAATAATAGGCTTTAAATATAAGAAAGCTTAAAATGTTGAACAATTCATTTCTGTTAGCACTTGTAAGCATAAACCATGTAAATTCTCAGGGGAAGATTACAGCTGCTGCATGCAACTACCTTCAACCCCATAGCCTCCCTTATTCCGGTTCAGAATTTCAGCTAATATGTCGCAAAATTTCAATTTTGTTTTCCACTATAGCAGTACAACCTCTTAATCTTTGAAAATAATCTGGGAGCAGAGGGTGCCAATTGAAGTTCATTTCTTAATTTTTCTAGCAACTGAACCCGCGTATCTAGCCAGATAATAAGTGCAACATCTTGAGCAGATCGTATGGCATAAATGAACAGGTAGACCACCTGATGTTCCATTGCATTGCAAAGTTAAAAATCTCGACAACTCACCCTTAGTCATCTAGTCAAAATATCGATCACCCTCAGCATATTTCCCTATACTATACAAGGCTTGCATAAGTGCAAGATATGTATTAAACCCTGGTTTCAAACCTCGCTCTATATAGCTATCCAAAATTTGACATGTTTCATTGAATCCTTTTATCAAACGTGTCATCGTAAGGTTAAATGTTGAATTATCAGGCATGTAGCCTCTCCCAAAAGTTTATTCATAAACAATCCTGCTTCCGTAGCCATATGGTGATTCGAAAGATAAAACATTAGAGTATCACAAGCCAATCTCTACATCATAGGCTCCTTCTCCAAGAACATTATCAACAACTCGAATGCCTTTCGTGGAGCCACACAACGGAAAACCCCATGAATCAACGATCTCACGGTGGCTTCATTAGGAAACACATTCCTCTTCTTCATCGTCTCAATAAGTCTAAACGGATCATCGACCTTCCTGGCATTACAGTACCCATCAATTAAGATGGTATAAGTATACACATTCAGTGAGTATCCGAAACTTTCCATCTGCTTAACTAACCGAACTGCCTCATCGATGACACCGACTTTACAAACACCATGAATGAAAATATTGTATGTAAACCTATCTGGTTTACAGTTATCAGCTGACATTTGTTGAAACTTCAAATAGGCTAAATCAAGTGAATTGGATTTTATTAACGCATCAATCACAGCATTATACAATCTAGTGCTAGGATTAATACCCAAAAATGAAATCTGGCCAAATATCTCAGCACAATACTTAGCTAATCCTAATCTTCCCCAACTACCAATCAAAACACAAATCAAATCTTCAGTGAAACTAAGGCCTGAATTCCTAATATCATTAACCAGTTCAACAGATAACAAAACCGGACCTTTTTGATAAAGGGCATTAGCTAAAGCAGCATTAGGTTTTTTGGCAGTATAAAAGCATAACTACATAATTAAGTAGTTTGAGCAAAACCCTTTGCCAGGATAGCTACTTCTGGGGTTTGCATGTGGTTGCAAAGATTCCAGAGACCTCACAGCACCCCATAGCCTTTTATTTCTTCTAGTCTTCAACTTAGGAACAAATAAACAGCATCAAATGAACAAATTATACAAGCAAACAGATGAAGAAAAAGCATTTGTTCCTCAAATCCGAAAATATAGATAACTTACTGGTGATCCAGTATTAGGAAAATCATGGCTTAAAGCCTATTTTCCACTATACTGGACTAAATTCATACTTGAAAACTGTCATTGAAAGATGAGCAACCAACGATGCCAAAGATAGAGTCAATACAAATAATGCAACCCATTTTATCTTAGATTTGAACACCCAATTCTCCCTACAATCCAAGAATCCAAATATATACATTAAAATTCCAAAAAACCACATTAAAACAAATCAAAGTAAAATAAAACATAATGAAAAAAGACCTTTTTTTCTTTTTTACCTGGAAAGTTGTAGCAAGCCCCCAGTGAAGAGAACCCAGTTCTAGAAAACCACCAAACAACATGAAGAACCCAGATTTGAATCAAAGGTTTAGAATCTTCTTTTTCATTTTCCCCCTTGATTTATTAGGCTGTAAAACAGGGGATTGGGAAGTGGGTAGAGTTCAAATCTGGATTGGAAGCAATGGACTTAACACAAAGCTTTAAACACCCTCCGATTCAATCACAAGGGAAAAAATCCCACAACAAGACAAACAGAGAAATATGGAAGGAATTTTAACAGAGAATTAATAAGAGAGAATGCATGAAGCAGAATGAAGAGAGGTTAAGAGAAAACAAAGTGTTTCAAAGAGGATGGAGAATTCTCATCGTAAATTCGTGAATGCGTGTATGACTGAAACTAAGTTATATTACACTTACCCACTTAGCTAACACTTACAATCGCAGTTCAATACGAACAATTTCAGTACAAGCACTTCAAAAATCTTCAATGAAGAGAAGGTAACCTTCTGGATCTTCTTTTCTCGACTGTGGTTGCTGATGATAGTGAGGCCAACGAAGAGAAAGAACAATGGACAGAGATGATGGACAGAGAGGAAGGGAAAAGAGAAGGGAAAATGACTTACGGCTTCCAATTCGGTAAGACATTTTCCATAAATTAGTTTTGGTTTTACCCGTGTTTTGGAAAATGTTTTCATACAGGAATTCATTTTCCACCAAATAAACGGAGCCTAAGTGATTTTTGATGAAATTACATAAAAAGACTAATTTGTAAAAAGTTATAAAATGTGTGAAAGTGTGTGAATAAGTGAAAATTTTGGACTGCTATAGTTATGGAAATGGTTCGGCTAGGTCTAAAATGTAAGGAAATTGAATAAAAATTACTTTACGAGCTTAGGGGAAAATCGTAATTTTGTGAAACTTTAGGAGAGAAAATGTAATTTTTCCATAATGTGATTTTCGGACTAGATCGAATAATGTGAGTATTAAATATGTTAAATGTGTTATTATAAATCAATAAAGACGAGAAATTGGTCTTGATCGGTAAAATGTTGAAACGTGAGAATTCCCGGTTGAACCTTCGGAATAGAAAGGATACGAATGAGATAGTTATGGTCACATGTGTAATACTAAGTGAAGGCTACTACGTGTACCAGATGACATTGACTATAAGAGTGGTGCTATGTGCTGATCCACCAGGTATCATTGATTATACGGGTAGTGTTATGTGCTGATCCACCGTGTATCATTAACTATAAAGCTGGTGCTATGTGCTGATCTACCGTGTATCTATTATTATTGGTGGCACGGACTATGTTCAGGCCATCGCTTATCTGTTATTATTGGTAGGACGGACTATGTGCAGGCCACCGTGTATCTGTTATTATTCCGATGAGTTGAATGGGAAATTGACTAAGTGTAATTGAATATGACTATGCGAAAAATAAGTACAGATATAAGTGTGAAAATTTATGAACAATGTGTTCGATATTTAATCAAACCTTCGGTAAGATGAAATGTAGTAAGTGAAATTATGAAAGAGTAAAATTTACAACAAAACAGTTTTAGACAGCAGTCGTTGTCTGACTTTGAAAAATTACCAAAAAATGGTAGAAATTGAATTAGAGGCTGAATAAGATATGAAATTGAGGCTGAATGAGTCTATTTTCATATAAAAGAAATAGAGTAAGCAAAATAGTTTTATATTATGAGATATTTGAATTTTAGTGAGACATGGTCAGAATGATTTCAGAATCCTCTGTTCTGACTTTGGAAAATTGTTAAAAATTGTAAAAAAATAATTATGGGCTAAAACTTATATGTCTAGAATCCTGAGTGAGTCTATTTTCAAGAGAAACAAATAAAAATATCATCTGAATTTTTTACAATGAGATAATTCATTTTTAGTGAAAAGGAGTCGGAACAGTCAAATAATGAAATAGGGGAAATTTTAAAGAATAACTGTACTTATTGGCTAAATCAAAAATTCTGAAAATTTTATGGTAAGAAGATATGTGAGTCTAGTTTTAGGTAAAATTAACGGATTGAAATTTGGGTCTTCGTAGCTCCAGATATGAATAATTTAGTAACTCTGACTTAGACAGATAGCTTTGAATTTACATATAAGTAAATAGTGAAAATATGGATAATGTTATTTAAGCGTGTTATATACATTAAGGATGTGGAATGGAGAGGAGGAGGAGGAAAATATATGAATGACTTGTGTATAAATTGGACATATGCCTGAATATAATCGATAAACGTTGAATTGAATGGTAAATACGTATTGGTATTGAATTTATTAATAACAATTATTGAATTTTGAATAATATGTTTAGTAAATAAAAATAAAGTGAATATCGATATTGAATTGTATGTGAATGGAATGAAATTGAAATGAGGCATTGAATTGTTAAGACTTGTGAATTGCATAATTATGTATTGGACCTCGTAAGTCCTATTTAGAGACTCAAAGATAATAATTTGAAAGTTTTAATTTTGGATGAAATTTTGTGACTCGATTTAATACGTTTATAAGTGTATGAGTTTTGGTAGTGTCTCGTACCCTATTCTGACATCGAATACGGGTAAGGAGTGTTACATTTAGTGGTATCAGAGCTACGGTTTAGTCGGTTCTCGGACTAACATAGTGTATGCGAGTCTAGCTATACATGCCATATTACTACTCGTGATAGTGTAATAATATCTCCCCGCTCTAATGAAATTGTTTTGTTAAGACAGAGATGACTTTCAACCAAGTTGTTTCCAATAATGCTGAAAATTTATATTGAGGTGATTGAAATGTGTTTATGATGAAACGAAACTTAGAAAGGTATGAATAGAAGTTCATGATAAGTATGTGTTAATGTACGAAGTGAAATAAGCATGAGTTGAGAAATGTGGAAACATAGAATAAAATGAAAGTTTATATGGTAATAAGCCCATCCGTGTTTGCTTGGCATGCATATGATGTTATGTGCTCAACATATTTGATTAAGTGAATATGGTAAGCAAATTTACACAAATAGACGAAATGTGTGTTTATGTACACTTGCTTGAATAAGTGTAATCAGTATATTTATATGATAGAATCTTATGTTTAATTGTTAAATTAGAAATAATATGATGTTTTGTTTTATATTTTTATTATTGAACCATGATATTATAATAGTATGAAAATTGAATTGGAAGATCAAATTGAGTAGAATGCAGGAAATGAGTATGATCGTTCAATGAAGAATTGAGAGAAAAGACCATGGTTAGACCATGGCAAAGTATGGAATGTAAGACCATAGTTGGACTATGGCATCGAGTGAACGATGTACTTAAACCCGTAAGACGTTCTTTAATTTGACAAATGTCAGTAAGTAAAATGGAAGCTAAGTGTTGGAATTTAATTAGATATTAATATTAAGCTCGAGTAAGTAAATTCATTGTGTGAAATTGTTGGTGACAGAAAACATTGGTAATAAATAGATGTGTGAATTTGCTTGGAATGAACTATGTTATTATAATGGTATTACATTAGTGATGAATGTTAAGTCATATATATGTATTTATGAGAGTAAGTTAGAGGCTTTACAACCTCACCATCACCCCTTATCAGTATTGATTTATGATAAAATTTTACGAGAATCATGTTGAATAAGCTCATAAGTGTGAACTAAAGAGTTCAGTGGTCAAATAATTAGTAATGCAAACAGAGTTGAGTATAGTGTAATAAATGAAATCAGTTTTAAAAAAAATATCAGATTGTTTTAAAGATTATACGGATTATGTAATGCCACGGTTAAAGAAAAAGTTAAATTCGATAAGACAAAATATTCAGGTATGATATCTAAAGAATGTATGTATTAACTGGAAATGTATTAACTGGAAGTTCTTCTGAATTGATTTTTTTATTAGTGAATGGAATAATAGAATTAGTCAGAGAAATGATAATTAAGTGGTAAAGATGCCTATGTGTGACGATTACAGTCGAAATGAACATGATGATTTTTTTTCTAGGTATCCTATATATTATTTTATCCCCAGAGATATGTGAATAATTGTTCAGTTTCTAATGGAATTATTATGTTATAAGAATGTTAGCTAATTATGATGACAGAAGAAAGCCCTGTTGGTCTGGTCGGTTTATGACCAGTTATTGTTCTGTTTTATATGCATATTTAATAAGTGTATTATCTTTGCTACGATGAAATTTTAGAGTTGGTAAGTATTGTTCTCTTTTGGTTTTCTCTGAGAAATTATCTAGATATTCATTTTTATTTCCTTATGAGTCATATGTATTTAAGCATGTCCTCAGCTAAGAGAATAAATTCTGTGCATTCATGAGTATGAAGACAGATAGTCGGAATAAAAAATTCTATATTTTAGAAAATATGATATAGAGACATATTATTGGAAAGAGATATACAAGATTAAATCGATTAGTGATTCTAGAAAGTTAGTGAAATTGTTTCATGAGAGTTGGAAGTAACTTCTTCTGGTAAGATTTTCGGGAACGAAAATCCCTAAAGGGGGAGAGTTGTAACAGCCCGATTTTGGGCATAGTCGGAACAGTGGTTTTGGGACCACAAATCTAACGAGAAAAAATTTATTTTTATTATATTTTTATGGTCTACAATTTCACAGAATGATTCCATGAAAATTTCGTTCGAAAATTTCGATGTTTGGGCACTTAATTTAGTCAAAAGGACTAAATTGTAAAAAGTGCAAACCTTGAGTTCATGAAGCTAGAGGTGTCCAATTGTAATGAAATTTTAAATTGGAGGTCCTTAAATGTTCATTAGACCATTGGTTATATGGACAAAAATGGACATGAGAAAAGTGAAACGGGATATTTTTAAGTTATTTTGGTAAATTGGTAATTAAATGGACTAAAAGACAAAATAAAAGCCAAAATTTCTTGTCCATCTTCTCCATATGGCTGAATATGTCATGGAAGCCATGGCTAGGATTTTGTTCAAGCTTCCAAGCTTCATAGTAAGTCCATCTTTGCCCCGTTTTAATGTTCTTTACATTTTTGAGATCCTTGTAGCTCGGTTTATCTATTTTTACCGTTATTTTGAGCTAGGGTTTGTGTTTAAAAATTTATCCATAGATGACATGCATGTATTTTGATGTATTATGGAAGAATATGAATGTTTGGAGTGTGATAAGCAGCTTTTACTAAGTGATTTTTTGATGAAATTGCATAAAAAGACTAATTTGTAAAAAGTTATAAAATGTGTGTAAGTGTGTGAATAAGTGAAAATTATGGACTGCTATAGTTATGGAAATGGTTCGAATAGGCCTAAAATTCAAGGAAATTGAATAAAAATTATTTTACGAGCCTAAGGGTAAAATCATAATTTTGTGAAACTTTAGGAGAGAAAATGTAATTTTTCCATAATGTGATTTTTGGACTAGATCGAATAATAGAAGTATTAAATAAGTTAAATGTGTTATTATAAATCAAGAGAGACAATAAATTGATCTTGATCTGTAAAATGTTGAAACCTGAGAATTCCCGGTGGAACCTTCGGAATAGAAAAGATACGAATGAGAGAGTTGTGGTCACATGTGTAGTAATAAGTGAAGGCTACTATGTGTACCAGATGTCATTGACTATAAGGGTGGTGCTATGTGCTGATCCACCAGGTATCATTGATTATACGGGTGGTGTTATGTGCTGATCCATTGTGTATCATTGACTATAAGGGTGGTGCTATGTGCTAATCCACCGTGTATCTGTTATTATTGGTGGCACGGACTATGTGTAGGCCACCGCCTATCTATTATTATTGGTGGTACGGACTGTGTGCAGGCCACCGTGTATCTGTTATTATTCCGATGAGTTCAACGGGAAATTGACTAAGTGTAATTGAATATGACTATGCGAAAAATAAGTGTAGATATAAGTGTGAAAATTTATGAACAATGTGCTCGATATTTAATCAAACCTTCGGTAAGATGAAATGTAGTAAGTGAAATTATGAAAGAATAAAATTTACAACAAAACAGTTTTGGACAGCAGCAGTTGTCTGACTTTGAAAAATCACCAAAAAATGGTAGAAATCGAATTAGAGGCTGAATAAGATATGAAATTGAGGCTGAATGAGTCTATTTTCATATAAAAGAAATAGAGTAAGCAAAATAGTTTTATATTATGAGATATTTGAATTTTTGTGAGATAGGGTCAGAATGATTTTAGAATCCTCTATTTTGACTTTGGAAAATTGTTAAAAATTGTACAAAAATAATTATGGGCTAAAATTTATATGTCTAGAATTCTGAGTGAGTCTATTTTCCAGAGAAACAAATAGAAATATCATCCGAATTCTATACAATGAGATAATTCATTTTAGTGAAAAGGATTCAAAATAGTCAAATAATGAAATAGGGAAAACTTTAAAGAATAAACTGTACTTATTGGCTAAATCAAAAATTCTGAAAATTTTATGGTAAGAAGATATGTGAGTCTAGTTTTAGGGAAAATAACCGGATTGAAATTTGGGTTTTCGTAGCTCCAGCTATGAATAATTTAGTAACTCTGACTCAGAAAAATAGCTTTGAATTTACATATAAGTAAATAGTGAGAATATGGATAATGTTATTTAAGCGTTTATATAAATTAAGGATGTGGAATGGAGAGGAGGAGAAGGAAAATATATGAATGACTTGTGTATAAATTGGACATATGCCTGAATATAATCGATAAACGTTGAATTAAATGGTAAATACGTATTGGTTTTAATTTATTAATAGCAATTGTTGAATTTTGAATAATATGTTTAGTAAATAAAAATAAAGTGAATATCGATATTGAATTGTATGTGAATGGAATGAAATTGAAATGAGGCATTGAATTGTTAAGACTTGTGAATTGCAAAATTATGTATTGGACCTTGTAAGTCCTATTTAGAGACTCAAAGATAATAATTTGAATTTTTTAGTTTTGGATGAAATTTTGTAACTCGGTTTAATACGTTTATAAGTGTATGTGTTTTGGTAATGCCTCGTACCCTATTCCGGCGTCAAATATGGGTAAGGGGTGTTACACATTTTCCGTTAAGTATGCCTGAATTTGATTCAACACATAAATGAGCAACCACCAACATTTACTTAAAGTACATGGACGGTCATGGGCTTAATGAATAATCTAGAAACGATATTAAATGGTTGGTTTGTGGCCATTCGTTTACCATTATTTTGCCTATATATATTTTGTTTAAAGCATTGTTGTAAGGTTAGACCATTTTGATTAAAATACAATTTCACTCTTTGTTCTTTTAGAACTTCCTGAACTTATCAAGAATTCCATTCTTGTGGTGTTAAAAACAAACTCAATCTTATCAATTCCCTTCTCATCATTTCTGAAGTGTGGCGATCAACTTATACTTCTAGTTCCTATCTCTTTATAGATAGCGGGTCAAGATCTTACCATTTTCAAACTTTCGAGTGTCAAACAACCTTATAGAATTTGGGTTGTGTTGTTCATAACGTCAGCTCTTTTCTGGTTCATTTATATTCATAATTTATATCCAAGATTACCTTTTTATGTTTATATTTCCTTCATATTTCTACCATTATTCGAGCAAGAACCTATTTAAATGATCGAGAACATAAAATCGTGAATCAAATTTCAATCTCATAACCGGGTTCTTGTTAGTTGGTATCAAAGCTTTTGAATTCTAAATCTACATTCGTTATCCCAGGATTCCCAAAAAAATTTGAAAAAAATTCTTGAAGAAAAAATATAAAAGAAAAGAAAGGAAAATGAAAGGCACAAGTAGAAACTCCAAAAACGAGTTTGGGAACCCTCTTGTAGAAATTTTATCCATTTCATATTCTAGAGCCTATTTTACGCTTGTTCGTGAAATTTGACGATAACAAATTTTTTTCGAACCTAAAAAATTCCCAATTTACCCTTGTACCCGAAACACTCCTAAAACACCTTTCAAAACTGTTTTACATCTTTCGTGATAGTAAATTTTTTTTGTAAAAAAGATTACCCAAAATACTCTCAAACACCTTTTGAAACCTTTTTTACAATCTTGCCACAACACTTATGAAATTCTTGATTTCGTTTTATTAGTTCTATTAGAATAGATAGAGCAACATGTGAGAGGTAAAAGGCATGAGTGAGTGAGATTGTTCGAGTGGAAAAAGCCTAATCTGTGTGCAAACATGAGTGGAGAGACTTTCTTTTCGAGTGAACCTGTGAGGTTTGTTGTGGTGAGGTTTTCCTTTTTGTTAATAATCATCTTATCTTGTAGAAAGTTAAAATTATGTCAAAAAGAGATCAAATGGTTATCGAACGAGGTCGAGGACAAGTTTTGAATATGCAAATAGAAGCATTAACGCGAGAGTTATGAAGGTTGATGGATAGTAATTGAGAAACGAGGGAACGTCTTGATCAAATGGAAGAAAGGATGCGGAGAAGATCACCAAGAGTGCGAAGGGGTAGAATTCCAAGAACCCCTAGTGTACGAGAAGGTGAGGCATCTAATGGGTTGGATAATGACGGATACTACGGAAACGATGATGAAGTACTTGAAAGAGCCTCTATTCATAGTGAGAGGAGTAATGGACGATGACCTAGAGAAAGGCGAGAATGAGTACGAGTTAATTGCAATCTAGGCAACATCAAGTTGAATATTCCTTCGTTTCAAGGTTTAAACGATCCTAAAGCCTACTTGGAGTAGGAAAGAAAGATTGAAATGATATATGATTGCCACAACTACCCTGAGATGGAAAAGGTAAAACTTGTTGCTATTGAGTTTACTGATTATGCTATGATATGGTGGGATCAACTAACCTTGAGTAGGAGACAAAAAGAAGAGCGTCCCGTGAAGACTTGGGACAAGATGCGTGCTATCATGCAAAAGAGGTTCATTCCTAGAAATTACCAATGAGACCTCTATCAGAAATTACAAGTCATGACCCAAGGCAACTGAAGTATTGAGGAATACTTAATGGAAATGGAAATCACCCTCATCCGAGCCAACATTGATGAAGATTGGGAGGCGACCATGGCTCAATTTTTGGCCAGATTGAATCATAAGATAGCCAGCATCGTGGAACTTCAACATTATGTTGAATTAACCAACATGGTGCATATGGCTATTAAGGTGGAAAGGCAACTCAAGCAAAAGGTTCATCGAGGCTGTTGAAACCATTTTTTTTGAAGAAGCAAAACAAAAATTAATTATCGATTTAAAAACCAAAAATTGGGAGTCGCCACCAATCTTTTATTGAGGTGTGATTGGATCACCTAAAAACGACTTTGGTCTACAAGTCTTAGAAAAAACAGGTTCGGGAGTCAGTTACGTACGAGAAAGGATTAGCACCCCCGTAATGCCCAAAAATTGGTACCAAGTTGATTAATTAATGTCTAAATGCCGAAAGTTAAAAATATGATCCTTAATTAAATCAAGTCATTGATTAAGACTCTCTCATTTCGGAGAAAAAAATGTCACACCCAATGTGTTAGGGCACGATATTTTATTCCTTTAAAAATGAGTTCGTTCAAAAGACTTGTGTAATAAAATTTAAAAGAACATTCAATTGCTTAAATTTTATGAAGAAACCGCAGCCCAATACATTAGGGCACAATTTCTCAAAATCCTAAACTTCGAATATTTCCTTCATTAATTTTTAGAAAAAATCTTCATCTCGAGAAATCAATACGTCACATCCAATGCATTAGGACACAACATATCGAATTCCCGACGACAAGTTTTTTATTTTGTTTGTTTAAAGAGCATTCTCGATAATTAGATTCAACAAAGAAAATTGGAACCCAATACGTTAGGGCTCAATCTTTTCGAAGATTCTAAATACGAGTATTGCCTTTGTTTTTGAAGTTTTTCATTTTAATGAATTGAGGAAAAATTGATGCTTCATTAGATGTATGCATAAATGCCATTTTAGCAAATAATAATAAATACAAAATGGTATAGAAATAATATAAACAAATAAATAAACGAAACTAATGTACATAAAAAATTCAATAACATGCAAAGTATCAAATAAATGAGCAAAATAAAAAAAAGTCATTCTTTTAAAATATAAATGAAAACATAAATCAATAAAAAATGAAGGAAATAAAAAATATATATAAAGAATAGAAGGTACATAATATATACATTGAAATTCAAGAATAATAGACATACACACGGATTTACATATAAAATTTGGGATTATAAAATTTATGTAACAAAATATATAATACATTTATGAAAATAAAGAAAAGTATATAAATATATATGTATATATGAATTATAAAATATATGTTAAAAATATAAGTAAGTATTTAAGTATTTTGGAAAATAAAAAACATAGATATATACTTACATATATATATAAATATAGAAAAATATTCTTTAGAAAAAAATATAAATATATATACATATACATATATAAAAAAATAGATATATACATATATATATAGATTATAAAAAAATAATTACATATATAAATTATAAAAATAGAAATAATAATTACATTATTGAAATTAATTAAAAAATATGAAAAGTACTAAATTCAATTGGAGATAGAAACCTGGGGGAAATTCGCAAATAACTGAAGATTAAAGGACTATTTTGAACACGCCAATAATGTAGGGGGGCTGGAAAGGAAATTATCCCTTCTCCTCTAAAACGGCGTCGTTCAAATAGGATTAAATTGAAATCGAAAGTAAATTAAAAGGATAAATTTTAAAAATAAAAGAAAACCCAATTGAATAAACACTAAAAGGCGGAGGGGCTAAAAACGCAATTTACCCCTCCGTATAAACACGCGCGGATCCTAGGCTGGGTCAGGTCGGTTTCGGGTCGATCTAGGCCTAAACGAGCCGTTTTCAGTAGGCTCTTTAAGCCAAAAATAATTCAAAATTTTTCATTTTTTTCATTCCCTTTTTTTAAAAAAAAAACCAGAAAACCTCTCAAAAAAAGGCTCTCCCCCCCAGTTCGTCCGGCCAGGGTCTGAGCACCGGCCGGTCATCAACCACTACGCTGGCCACCAACCTCCAGCGACGGCACCGCCGTCTGCGGTGGCCGAAAAAAAGGAAAATCCTCTTTTTTGTCCTTTCGACCCCTCAAAGCCCAAATCTGGGTTTAGATCCTTCAAAATACCGCCAAAAAGCCGCAAATCTCGAGACGACCCTTCGGCTTCCGGTTGTCCGTCCTCAGAGACAACTTCCTCGGCCGTCCCTGGCGATCTGGGCGTCCCTTAAAGGTCGTTTCTCTCTTTTTCTTTTTTTTTTGATTTCTTCGTATGTAAATAAAAAATATAATAAAAATAAGAGTAAAAAAAATAAAAACTACAGATGTTAACCTTTGGATCGACTGTATTGCTCTCAGTATTGAGTTCTCTATTTTTGGTTGCGAAAATAACTATTTTTTTATTGATCTCCTTTTTCGTTTTTTAGTGTAACAATGACCTTTTTATAGCCGAAATAAGACAATAATATAGGAAGAAAATTTGTTTACATTGATTTGATTCACAATCTTTTAATTTTTCTTTCCATATACAATTTTGTTTCTTGTCGTGCAGGTATGAGCCTGGAGATGCGGGGGCTTGGCTGCGGCACAACGTTCACCCTAGAAACCCTAGGGTTTCCTGAATCTACTTTGGGCCACTGTAATTTGGGCCTCTGTAGTTTAACAAAAATCGGGTCTGGTTTTGGGCCTATTTTGTTGTAATTGGGTTTGGGTTTTGGGCTCATTTTATTGTAAAAGAACTGTTTGTATTTGCTTTGAGTAGGCCAGGAAAACTGAGCCAATTACAGCTGCCCCTCTTTACTCGTTATCGTGTAACAAGAACGGAGCAAAGACTTTAAAAATGCCCATTTTTGCCCGGTCGTGCTGGAACTTGGTACTCTTCTTCTTCAAGTAGCCTCATTCCTTCCTACTGCATCTTCAGAAGTATAGGAACTAGTGCTTCCATCTACTCCACTGCACCTTCAGGGAGATAAGACTTATAGCTTCAACTTGATCTGCTGCAACTTACAGATAAATTTGATGCGATCTACTCTACTGTAATTTCAGAGAGATAAGATTCATCATTCTTATCCACTCCACTACAACTTTGGGGAGATAGGATTTGTTTATTCAGTCTGCCCCACTGCAATTTCAGGGGGATAAGACTTGCTTTCTTGAGTCTGCTCCACTGCAACTTCAGGGAGATAAGACTTGCCATCTTCAGTCTGCCCCACTGCAACTCTAGGAGGATAAGACTTGCTTACTCAGTCTGCTCCACTGCAACTTGAAGGAGATAAGACTTGCTTTCTTGAGTCTACCCCACTGCAACCTCAGGGGGATAAGACTAGATGCGATCTGCTCTCTACAACTTCAGGAGATAGGATTATTGGCTTTAATCTGCTCCACTGCAACTTCAGGGAGATAAGATTTGTCATCTTCAGTCTGCCCCACTGGAACTTCAGGAGGATAAGACTGGATGCGATCTGCTCTTTTGCAACTTCAGAGAGATAAGATCCATCATTTTAATCCACTCCACTGCAACTTCAGGGAGATAGGATTGGTTCTTCTATTTAACTGCAATGTCAGGAAACAAGATTCACCGTCGTAGCTTTAATCTGTTCCACTACATCGCCAGGGAAGTAAGACTCCCCATTGTGGCCTCAATCTTTTTAATTGCAATGTCGGGAAATAAGATTCACCGTCGTAGCTTCAATCTATTCCACTACATCGCTAGGGAAGTAAGATTCGTTGTTGTGGCTTCAATCTATTAATTGCAATGTCGGGAAACAAGATTCACCGTAGTAGCTTCAATCTGTTCCACTGCATCGCCAGGGAAGTAAGATTCACCATTGTGGCTTCAATCTATTCCATTGTAATGCCAAAGAGATAGGATTCGCTGCCCACAGCTTCAATCCACCCCACTTCAACTAATCCAAGCCTTAACGCCAGGGAAATAAGATTCGTCGTTGTGGCTTCAATCTACTTTGCTACAACGCCAGGAAAATAAGATTCACCGTTGTGGCTTCAATATTTTCCATTGTAACATCAAGGCGATAAGACGGGTGTCTCCGATCTGTTTTGCTACTAGTACAGGAAGGCAAGATCTGTCATTTTCAACCTACTCCACTGCTGCTCAGGGAGATAAGGCTAGTATCTTCGATCCACTTTACTGCCAATACAGGAAGACAAGATCTTCTATTTTCAACCTACTCCACTGCTGCTCAGGGAGACAAGGCTGGTACCTTCGATCTACTTCGCTGCTGATACAGGAAGACAAGATCTGCTATTTTTAACCTACTCCACTGCTGCTCAGGGAGATAAGGCTGAGGTCTCACCGATCTGTTCTCTGGGGAACATGACCTGTATAATTCATTTATAAACCTAATTATGTCTAGTGAATAGGATATCATGATCAGAATGAATCAAATGCTTCTAACTAGACGTGTATGAATGAATTTTGCATAATGTCATTTTTTCGAGAATGATCCTTCTTTATCACTTAAGTTGTCATTACTCAAAGTTTATTAAGGCTTTATCACTGACGGGCTACAACGCCTTCTTGTTTGGCTGGCATTTCCAAATAAACACTTAATCAAACTGCCCATCACTGTGAACTTCAAAGTTCAATCCACTACGACGCAAAATTTGTATCATCTTCCTCCAGCTGTGACCCAAGGGTAGAAAAATCTGGCCTTTTTCTCAACACTCTCCTATCGCCGTGTGAAGCACTTTGATCTTTTACCATTCATAGAATGTCATACCAAATGCCTATGCATAAATGAAGGATTCTCTTCTCCAAGGAAACCCCTTTCTATTGCTTGGTGATAATTGCTTGCTTGTTCATTTAAGCCTCGTCACCAACCTGACATCTTGTCATTTTGCTCATTTTGTTCAGTCAATGTTTTTGACAACAAAATATGAAGGGATAGTCTTAATTTAGACTTTTCTTTCTTAGAAATTTCAACCCTTAAACTTGGTGCATTCTAAACAATAGCCCTGCTTCAGGTTACTATATTATTTAGAAACTTCTAGAGCAATATGCAAAACTTCCATTGTGAAAATTTTATTAGTCCATTAATCATTATTCTAATGCAACACACTTGCCAAAAGAACAAAATAATGGGTAAAATAGAGTTGATTTGAGAGCATAGCTTGAAATGAATATATTATCAAGAATATTGAGAATAAAAGAAGAATTGACTCATATCTTGAAAAAGAATGAAGTATTCCAAGAATAAGCAATTCAATAGTATAAAGACTAGGTACCCCAGATATCGCAGCCCGAACTTCTCTGTTCAAACTTTCTGAAGACCATTCTGAGTTTCACATGTGATTAGGAGATCTACAATACTCTGTCGATTCTCCAAGATGTTGCCTAACCTTTCCTGTTGATTCAGGCATAGCAAGATCACCGCATGCCTCATTTTGATCAACATTTGAGTAACTCTGATCACCTCATGGCCTATTCTGGTCAAAATTTGAGCCGCCCTTTTCAGGTTTTCAACTCAAATCCCCTTTGGTCTAAGGTGCCTTTTGCGGGTTTTCACCTTAGCCTCTCCATTTTTACTTTTCCATTTTTCATTTTTCATTTTCATTTCTTCATTTTCTCACATCACTTTTTTTTTGGGACTCAAGCTACCCTTTGCGGGTTTTTACCTTGGCCCTCTCCTTCTTTAAGCGAACTATTTCTTGACTGAATCTGAGTTTACAGGATTAGACAAGTTTTTACTATCCATCACTCTCAAGATTAGTGTTTCTCCGAAAGAACGTTCTCTACAACATAAGGTTCTTCCAAATTTGGTATCTGTTTCCCTCTAAAATATATTTTTTTTAGAGGAAAGATCTTCAACATTAGGTTACCCTCGTGGAACTCTCTAGGACGAACCCTTTTGTTATAGGCTCGCATCATTCATTTCTGGTACATCTGACCGTGACGAATAGCTTTTAACATTTTTCTAATCACATCACGATTGAATTCATTCTGCTTTATCCAACTTGCTCAGCCAATACTCGGAGAGAAAGAATTTCGGCTTCAATGGAAAAACCGTGATAAACTAAAGAGAGGCATTGCTCGGGTAGAGTTTTCACTGCATCATTCGTGATATTAATCTTGAACATACTACAAATTTCTGATATTGTGCTGTTGTTCAGATTGTAATGACAGTGCCTAACCCGGGCATATCCTGGTATGACCATGTGAAGACAACGTCTTGCTTTGTTTCTTCGGTCATGTATGTTCCCTCAAGGTCACAGTCTCCATTGTCTCCTTATGAGGTAAATTTGCTTCTCTTCTTGCCCTACCATCCTCAACAAGTCAGGAGATAAGTACAATCTATGTCATTTTCAAAGTTATGAAATCCCTCTAAACACATGCCTCGCTCAAAAGGAAATTCTGAGTCTGTAGCAGTGTCACTCATGTCATTGATATCTGGGGACCCATAATAAATACCAAAGAATATACAAAAGAATGTATAAATTTATGAATAACTATTTGTACAACATGAGTATGAATGAATGAATTATGTGAAAGAAAATCTAAAAGAATGAAAGAATAACTATTCAAACAGACAGAAAGAATATTGGTTCAAAAATTATCGCAAGGATGCATTTCATTAAAATAACGACATTCAGACATGAGCCTATTTCACAACGGAATTCTTATTGCCTCTAGGCTAAAAGCAAAAAGTGTGTTTTGAACACTGCTGTAAATAAGCCCTAAATACTACAAATATTTCTTCTGCAGTTCGATTACTTAAAACACTCCCGAGTTTATAAAGGTGGATATCTAACAAGGTCCCTTTTAAATTGTGTCACCATATATGGCATTAATGTGAAAATTTCCCACCACTTCTTCATATATTGCATTCACTCCATTATCAATCATGATTGGGTAGCGGATTTCCTTCACTAGATGAGTCATCAAACTTGACAACACCCATGTTGATGAGTCTTTCAACTAGCTTTTTGAAGGTAGTGAAATTCTCTATTGAATGTCCCGTAACTCCCGCATGATAATCGCATTGTGCACTTGCATCGTACCATTTGGGATACGGAGGCTGTGGAGGCTTTACATGAAAAGGAGAAACAACATGCGCGTCGAATAAGCTTTGATACAGCTCCTTGTACGACATCAGAATTGGCGTGAACTGGAGCTTTTCAGTACCTTGCTTCACACCTGATTCTTGTCTTGATGAACCCTACTGATTAGCAATCGATTTGCTGTACATATTCACGTTGTTCACCTCATTTTCTTTTTCTTTTGAGGCTTGCCTTCTGTTATTTCCTCCAGCATCAATCTTTCCTCTCCTCATGGCGCTTTCAATCATTTCACCTTTCATTACTATGTCAGAAAAGTTTTTTGTGGCACTTCCTAACATATGTGTGATGAACGAGGCTTTCAATGTATTTATAAATAGCATTGTCATTTCCCTCTCCAAGAGTTCCCTCTCCAAGAGCAGTGGCTGAACTTGGACAGTGACCTCCCTCCACCTCTGTACGTATTGTCTAAAACTTTCACTGGGTTTTTTTCATGTTTTGTAGAGTGATTCTATCAGGTACCATGTCGGTTACATGACTGTATTTCTTTATGAATGCCTGTGCTAAATCTCTCCACGAATTAATCTTGGTACGGCTCAATTGATTGTACCACTTAGATGCTGCCTCTGTGAGGCTATCCTGGAAACAATGTATCAGTAGTTGGTCGTTATTAACATACTCAGTCATCCACCTACAAAACATGGTAATATGAGCTTCGGGGCCACTGGTTCCATTGTACTTCTCAAAGTCTGGAATTTTGAACTTGTAAGGGAGTACTAAATCTGGAACCAAGCTTGGTTCTTTAGCATCAATCCCATGGTAGCCCTCAATACTTTCCATCGCTCTAAATTTTTCTTCCAGCCATTTATACTTTTCTTCTAGCTGTTTTGGCAATTCATCCTTCATTTTTTCTTTTCCGGCTGCTTTATCGAAGTCAGGGATAACAGGATTAACAAGGTTGTCTCCGGGGTTAGAACCTGATCCAGCTTGAAAATTCATTGGTGTTGCTGACACCGACTGAAAGCTTCTTGAGGCTTGATGGTGACTGAATATTTGCGTGGATATGCCTCAACATGTTGAGGGGTAAAGTTAGGGGGATAAACAGGTCCCTCACTGTCTCCTTCTTCAACATTGTGCACAGAGCCCTTTCCTTTATCAGTTTCTCCAGTCAACAACTGAGTTAACTGAGTCATCATTTTCCCCTGAGATTCCATCATTTTGTCCATCATATTATCTTGAATCTTCTCATTGCTCTTTCATTTGTTGTTGAAGCTAATCCGCATTTTCTTTTTGGAATTGTTCTAGCCTTTCTATCCTTTGGTCCATGTCTTGAGTTTTTGCTCGAGTACTGTAGTAGTGTTTGGTAGGTTGGTTGGTTTCTAGATTAACTGAGGAATGATTTATATCAATTAGAATCTTTTAATATTTTTTTAATGCATATGAAGCAATGCAATGCATGAAACGAATACAAAAAAGGCGTCAATTTTGATTCAATTTCATTTAAGAAAACTTTACTAGAAAATAAATTTCTTTACATAAAGTGAATTACAAATAAAGCTTTGTCCTATTACTCAGAATTCTAATCTTCCCAAGTAACAAAGCTAGCTCTTGCCCCCGATCTGATTCTAATTCATACTTCACACTCAGCACGTCAGCCTGTACTGCTAAAGTCTGTATGCGATCAGCTACTTCTCGAATCTGGACCACAGCTTCCTCCATAATATGATCTCTGCTCCTAACTTGATTCTGAAAGTAGTGAAGCTGTTCATTATTATGAATTTCAATTCTTCCAAGCATTCAATCCGGATCTTACAATTTCGTAATGTCGTTTCTAACTCTTCTATTCTTTTCTTCATTTCCTCAATCTTGCTCAAGCTTGCTTTCAATTCTATTGCAAAGTTTCGATCTCGATACTGACGAAGAGATCTTTCCAACTCGGTCACACTGTCTTTTAACTCGCCTTTTTCTTTTTGGCTTTCTGACAAACTCTTCTCTAAAGCCTCATTTCGTGTCTGAACCTCTTGGAATTTCTGTTCCCATCTATCGACTTTGTCCTTTTCTTCTCGAATTTCTGCTCGCCACTGTTCTGAAGTTTTTCCTAGCCCGGTAGTTCTCATTGACAGACGCAACTTTTTATAATCTGCCTTCAAACTATCCAACTCCTCCTTAGCCTTGTTTTTCCCTTCTCTTAATTTCTCAGTTTCAAGCTTTTAAACGTCTATGTCTAATCTTAAGTTCATCTTCTCTTCCTGTATTTATTCTATCTCCTTTTCTAAATCCGCATTTCTTCTTTCAAAATCTTATCTTATGATTTCCAACTCAGAAAAGACGAACATTCATTATACTCAGGAGTTCTCATCAGACCCACGACTATCCTCTTCATCCGACGAGTTTGTTTTCATGCACTGGATATCTCTTGAATCTTTTTTCTATAACCATCATCCCTGTATGAGATTTCACAATCAGCTATTCCTTGGGTCGTAGGTATAAATTGCCTTGACCTAAACTGCCTTAGCACTAGCAATGTGACATATCCAACAGCTCCCCAAATTCCAAGCAGAGGAACCCAATCAAAATTACCACATCTATACAAGATCTCATCCGAAAGCAACCAAAGGGCTCTCCACTCGATGTCTTCTTCTTGAAGAATCAGAAGAATTGCCATCCAATTCTCCTCCAAATGTCATCTCTCCTGTGGCTACAATCTCCTTTAATGGTGAATAACTTTCAGAGAAAACCCGATACAAAACCCTATCAACCTTCTAAAAGTGATTGTGAAACCACACAAGTAGGAGCTATGCACATTAAATGAATCTACCCTCTCCCACTTTCTGGCATGCATTCAATGACCTGAAAGTTTCTGCCAAAATTGCCGGAATTGGTGTAACCCTCTTATCAAGTCATCAAATAAATCGGTGGATCGCTTCATCAACATGTCCCAAAGCTTTGGGAAGACAACTAAGCCATATATACTCAAAGCAAAGACGTCTACCCTCTTTCTCACATCTAGGTGTGTTAGAATTGAATCTTTCAAACTTTTCCAAGGAATGCACTTGCTATCCCCCTTTAGCTTAATCCGTACAACAACCCACTTCTCACTCATCCCTGTTATATTCATCAGCTTCTTTGAAAAGGTTGGCACATTTACAGCTCTCGAGTAGACATTGTCTACTAGAAACTTTGAACATCGGAGTAAAGCCACATATTCTTCTATTGTAGGCACCAAATCGACCTTCCCAAATGTGAAGCAACTAAGGCGAGGATTAAAAACGGGTGAGGGCTCAAACAAATGCTTGTCTACCTTCACATCAAGCAAATAAGGCAAATCCCCGTAATTATTATAAAATAACTGTCTAACCTCGTCATTCCACTGGTCCCAGATTTCCTTCAACTTTTGCAAGTTGTTTTGAGTTACACTGATGCGAGTAAAGTCCCATAATTTCGATACATATCCATCAGCCAAACTATCGCCTTTCTCTTGCTATGTTGTTTCAGACCAAGTTCGAACAGCCGCATTATCCTCCACTTTATCAAGAAACCCTTTTTCCATGATAAGCTTTCTATCTAGCAACTGAATATGAACCGACGCCTTTTATAATGAAATGAAATTACATGTCATGCAATCAAAATAAAACACAAAAAGTCAGTATCATATAAAAACATAGAATATAATCAAGAAATAGTAAAACACCTATTTGGATATCTACTAGGGTTCAGTGTAGTTCTACCTAAGGTGGATTCCTAAGGTTCATTATATGAAGTTTGGCTTCTAGGGCAAAGGTACCCGAACCAGCAAATTCCTCGAACTTCACCCATTATAGGCTCATATAGATCAAGTTTGGTTCAAGGGAATACATTTTCCCTATGACTATACGGAGATGAAAATCTCACGAAGGCATAGGTACAGATGTATTGTAACACCTCTTACCCATATTCGACACTGGAATAGGGTACGAGGCATTACCGGAGTTTACTAATTAATTTTCAGACATTTCATTTTTACCTAACGTTCATATTTATAACCAATCAAAATCAAAACATTAATGAGCTAACGTTAACCAAATTAACTTATACACGCCATAATAACCAGAATCAAGTCATCCAAAATTACCAATAGAACCAGTGGATAATGTGATATATCTCCAACAAGCTTCCGATAATCATTTCAAAACATCTAATAACTATAAAAATTCCATAAATTGTTAAACTTTCAAATTATTAACATGCTTTTATAATTCTTCACAACATAAATAATGTAACATTTCCTACCAACCACAATCAAGCTTCAGATAATCATCTCACTTTGCATCTAATAATTGTACATATTACCAATAATAATTCAATTTCAATATTAAAACACATATCCATATAATATTCATCATAAAATAACATTCACTTTAATTAAAATTATACGAATATAGTTCATACAAACTTACGGTGATATGCGAAATACCAAGATACAAGGGCATTTTAGTAATTTTCCATTTTTTCGATTTTCTACCCGATCTTGATCTAAAATTAATTTTTCATTTAATAAAACAACTCATTTCATGCAATTTGGTCATTTTGACATTTTTCCAAAATTACCCTAAAGTTTTACTTTTATTCAATTCGGTCAGAGCCCAAATCATGCAAATTAACCATTTATAATGCAAACCCATGCTAGCGAATATCCATACACTTATTTTCCTCCTCCTCCTCTCCATTCCACATCCTTAATATATATAACATGCTTATATGTAACATTATCTATAATTTCACATTTATTTATATTCATTCAAAGTGTCCACTTGAGTCATAGTCACTAAATTATTTATATCTTGAGCTAAAGAACTCCAAATTGAGATCCGTTAATTTTCTATGAAACTATACTCACATATCTTCTTACCATAAAATTTTAAGAATTTTAGTTTAGCAAATAAGTACATTTTATTCTTTAAAGTTATCCCTTTCATTGCATCACGGTTTCAACCCTTCTTCACTAAAAATTAATTATCTCATCGTCTTTGGATTTGGATGATGTTACTGTTTATTTATATTAAAAATAGACTCAGTAAGGATTTAAACATATAAATTTAAGCCACTAATTATTTTTCTCCAATTTTTTTTGATTTTCGAAAGTCGAGACAGGGAACCCAAATCATTCGACCTTATCTCACAAAACCTATTATATCTCATAATTTACAATTCCATTGCTTACACCGTTTCTTTTATGAGAAACTAGACTCAATAAGATTTAATTTCATATTTTTTTCATCCTCTAATTCAATTCATATGATTTTTGGTAGATTTTGGCAATTCATCTTCTAGCTGTTTTGGCAATTCATCCTTCATTTTTTCTTTTCCGGCTGCTTTATCGAAGTCAGGGATAACAGGATTAACAAGGTTGTCTCCGGGGTTAGAACCTGATCCAGCTTGAAAATTCATTGGTGTTGCAGCACCAGCCTGAAACTGCTGAGGCTTGATGGTGACAGAATATTTGCGTGGATATGCCTCAACATGTTGAGGGGTAAAGTTAGGGGGATAAACAGGTCCCTCACTGTCTCCTTCTTCAACATTGTGCACAGAGCCCTTTCCTTTATCAGTTTCTCCAGTCAACAACTGAGTTAACTGAGTCATCATTTTCCCCTGAGATTCCATCATTTTGTCCATCATATTATGCTGAATCTTCTCGAGCTGCTCTTTCATTTGTTGTTGAAGCTAATCCTGCATTTTCTTTTTGGAATTGTTCTAGCCTTTCTATCCTTTGGTCCATGTCTTGAGTTTTTGCTCGAGTACTGTAGTAGTGTTTGGTAGGTTGGTTGGTTTCTAGATTAACTGAGGAATGATTTATATCAATTAGAATCTTTTAATATTTTTTTAATGCATATGAAGCAATGCAATGCATGAAACGAATACAAAAAAGGCGTCAATTTTGATTCAATTTCATTTAAGAAAACTTTACTAGAAAATAAATTTCTTTACATAAAGTGAATTACAAATAAAGCTTTGTCCTATTACTCAGAATTCTAATCTTCCCAAGTAACAAAGCTAGCTCTTGCCCCCGATCGATTCTAATTCATACTTCACACTCAAAGACGTCACCTGATCGCTAAAGTCTCAGATGCGATCACTACTTCTCGAATCTGGACCACAGCTTCCTCCATAATATGATCTCTGCTCCTAACTTGATTCTGAAAGTAGTGAAGCTGTTCATTATTATGAATTTCAATTCTTCCAAGCATTCAATCCGGATCTTACAATTTCGTAATGTCGTTTCTAACTCTTCTATTCTTTTCTTCATTTCCTCAATCTTGCTCAAGCTTGCTTTCAATTCTATTGCAAAGTTTCGATCTCGATACTGACGAAGAGATCTTTCCAACTCGGTCACACTGTCTTTTAACTCGCCTTTTTCTTTTTGGCTTTCTGACAAACTCTTCTCTAAAGCCTCATTTCGTGTCTGAACCTCTTGGAATTTCTGTTCCCATCTATCGACTTTGTCCTTTTCTTCTCGAATTTCTGCTCGCCACTGTTCTGAATTTTTTCCTAGCCCGGTAGTTCTCATTGACAAACGCAACTTTTTATAATCTGCCTTCAAACTATCCAACTCCTCCTTAGCCTTGTTTTTCCCTTCTCTTAATTTCTCAGTTTCAAGCTTTTAAACGTCTATGTCTAATCTTAAGTTCATCTTCTCTTCCTGTATTTATTCTATCTTCTTTTCTAAATCCGCATTTCTTCTTTCAAAATCTTATCTTATGATTTCCAACTCAGAAAAGACGAACATTCATTATACTCGGAGTTCTCATCGGACCACGACTATCCTCTTCATCCGACGAGTTTGTTTTCATGCAATCGGATATCTCTTGAATCTTTTTTCTATAACCATCATCCCTGTATGAGATTTCACAATCAGCTATTCCTTGGGTCGTAGGTATAAATTGCCTTGACCTAAACTGCCTTAGCACTAGCAATGTGACATATCCAACAGCTCCCCAAATTCCAAGCAGAGGAACCCAATCAAAATTACCACATCTATACAAGATCTCATCCGAAAGCAACCAAAGGGCTCTCCACTCGATGTCTTCTTCTTGAAGAATCAGAAGAATTGCCATCCAATTCTCCTCCGAAATGTCATCTCTCCTCGGTGTGGCTACAATCTCCTTTAATGGTGAATAACTTTCAGAGAAAACCCGATACAAAACCCTATCAACCTTCTAAAAGTGATTGTGAAACCACACAAGTAGGAGCTGTGCACATTAAATGAATCTACCCTCTCCCACTTTCTGGCATGCATTCAATGACCTGAAAGTTTCTGCCAAAATTGCCGGAATTGGTGTAACCCTCTTATCAAGTCAGTCAAATAAATCGGTGACTGCTTCATCAACATGTCCCAAAGCTTTGGGGAAGACAACTAAGCCATATATACTCAAAGCAAAGACGTCTACCCTCTTTCTCACATCTAGGTGTGTTAGAATTGAATCTTTCAAACTTTTCCAAGGAATGCACTTGCTATCCCCCTTTAGCTTAATCCGTACAACAACCCACTTCTCACTCATCCCTGTTATATTCATCAGCTTCTTTGAAAAGGTTGGCACATTTACAGCTCTCGAGTAGACATTGTCTACTAGAAACTTTGAACATCGGAGTAAAGCCACATATTCTTCTATTGTAGGCACCAAATCGACCTTCCCAAATGTGAAGCAACTGTAAGCAGGATTCTGAAACTGGGTGAGGGCTCGAAACAAATGCTTGTCTACCTTCACATCAAGCAAATAAGGCAAATCCCCGTAATTATTATAAAATAACTGTCTAACCTCGTCATTCCACTGGTCCCAGATTTCCTTCAACTTTTGCAAGTTGTTTTGAGTTACACTGATGCGAGTAAAGTCCCATAATTTCGATACATATCCATCAGCCAAACTATCGCCTTTCTCTTGCTATGTTGTTTCAGACCAAGTTCGAACAGCCGCATTATCCTCCACTTTATCAAGAAACCCTTTTTCCATGATAAGCTTTCTATCTAGCAACTGAATATGAACCGACGCCTTTTATAATGAAATGAAATTACATGTCATGCAATCAAAATAAAACACAAAAAGTCAGTATCATATAAAAACATAGAATATAATCAAGAAATAGTAAAACACCTATTTGGATATCTACTAGGGTTCAGTGTAGTTCTACCTAAGGTGGATTCCTAAGGTTCATTATATGAAGTTTGGCTTCTAGGGCAAAGGTACCCGAACCAGCAAATTCCTCGAACTTCACCCATTATAGGCTCATATAGATCAAGTTTGGTTCAAGGGAATACATTTTCCCTATGACTATACGGAGATGAAAATCTCACGAAGGCATAGGTACAGATGTATTGTAACACCTCTTACCCATATTCGACACTGGAATAGGGTACGAGGCATTACCGGAGTTTACTAATTAATTTTCAGACATTTCATTTTTACCTAACGTTCATATTTATAACCAATCAAAATCAAAACATTAATGAGCTAACGTTAACCAAATTAACTTATACACGCCATAATAACCAGAATCAAGTCATCCAAAATTACCAATAGAACCAGTGGATAATGTGATATATCTCCAACAAGCTTCCGATAATCATTTCAAAACATCTAATAACTATAAAATTCCATAAATTGTTAAACTTTCAAATTATTAACATGCTTTTATAATTCTTCACAACATAAATAATGTAACATTTCCTACCAACCACAATCAAGCTTAGATAATCATCTCATTGCATCTAATAATTGTACATATTACCAATAATAATTCAATTTCAATATTAAAACACATATCCATATAATATTCATCATAAAATAACATTCACTTTAATTAAAATTATACGAATATAGTTCATACAAACTTACGGTGATATGCGAAATACCAAGATACAAGGGCATTTTAGTAATTTTCCATTTTTTCGATTTTCTACCCGATCTTGATCTAAAATTAATTTTCATTTAATAAAACAACTCATTTCATGCAATTTGGTCATTTTGACATTTTTCCAAAATTACCCTAAAGTTTTACTTTTATTCAATTCAGGTCCAGAGCCCAAATCATGCAAATTAACCATTTATAATGCAAACCCATGCTAGCAGAATATCCATACACTTATTTTCCTCCTCCTCCTCTCCATTCCACATCCTTAATATATATAACATGCTTATATGTAACATTATCTATAATTTCACATTTATTTATATTCATTCAAAGTGTCCACTTGAGTCATAGTCACTAAATTATTTATATCTTGAGCTAAAGAACTCCAAATTGAGATCCGTTAATTTTCTATGAAACTATACTCACATATCTTCTTACCATAAAATTTTAAGAATTTTAGTTTAGCAAATAAGTACATTTTATTCTTTAAAGTTATCCCATTCTGTTGTACGACGTTTGACCCTTCTTCACTAAAAATTAATTATCTCATCGTCTTGGATTTGGATGATGTTACCGTTTATTTATATTAAAATAGACTCAGTAAGGATTTAAACATATAAATTTAAGCCACTAATTATTTTTCTCCAATTTTTTTTTGATTTTCCAAAGTCAAGATGCAGGGAACCCGAAATCATTCGACCTTATCTCACAAAACCTATTATATCTCATAATTTACAATTCCATTGCTTACACCGTTTCTTTTATGAGAAACTAGACTCAATAAGATTTAATTTCATATTTTTTCATCCTCTAATTCAATTCATATGATTTTTGGTAGATTTTCAAAGTCGACTCTGCTGCTTTGTTTCAAAACTATTTTAGTGTAAAATGTTGATAACTAAATTTATAACACTTTCCTTTCCTTTCTCTTCAATATATTCATCACTTTCTCTTATTTCCTTTACTAACATAACAAGAATATAGAACCTTATATAATGAAACTTTACCTTAACATTAATTTCCTACTTTTCAATAATATCAAACTCAAAAGTATATAAAAATCTTGATGTTCTTACCTTATGCCATTGATTTCAATCTTTAACTTGATTTTCTCCTCCTCCGACTTCTATTTCTTGAATCTAACTTGATATTCTAGCTCCCCATAGTCTCCTTGCCATCTTTCTCTCTTGATGGATATGGAAATTCTTTTGATTTCTAAGTGAAAATGGTGGATTTTGGTGAAAGGACCAAATTGTAAAGAAAGCAAAGCTTTCTTTCTTCCCTCTTCTTCTCACGTTAATGCATGCAAAATGGTGAGAATGGATGGATACTTTTCATCCTTCTTTCCACATATATATATATACTAAATAAATTAATAACAATAAAATAATATCATTAAAAAATCAAATTAAAATATTAATAAACTAATATTTATTTATTTATTAATCTAAAATATCTCCAACATCATCATTATCTTCTAGATTTTCTCTCTTCTAATTGACCATTTTGCCCTTTATGATCTTTTAAAATTCCGTCCTTGAGTCATCACTTAATTTGGTAAAATTGTGATTTAGCCCTCAAACTTCTTCACCTTTTTCAATTTGGTCCTAATCCATCCATTTTCTTAGTTTCTAGATTATTCTTCCTTAAAATATTTACACTATTGGTCCTTCAACTTTTCATATTTACACTTTAACCCCTCAAGTTTTGAGTATTTACTCTTGGGCAACAAAACTTTTCTCACTTTTGCAATTTAATCCTTTCTTGGATTAATATGTCATAAATATACTTTCCAATGTTGACATAACTCAATTACCCATTTTATCACTATATTTTCTTAATTTACCATATCAGTATTTTCATGCAACATACCTATCATAATGCAACCCATGTCATAATTTTAAAATAAATTTTTTTCTTGTCGAATTTGTGGTCCCGAAACCACTGTTCCATCTAGCCCCAAAATCAGGCTGTTACATGTATTTTGAAAGTGATCCACTATCCTATACGGAGGTGAAAACCTCACAAAGGTTTAGTTTCTCACTCCCACATAGAAGGGTAAAATCATTCAACTCATGTAATGTATAATGCAAACAATACTTAGATCAATTAAGCAAGAAAATAATGAATACAAAAGGATCTTTAAAACAAATTTCATTTTTTTGATCATAAGACAGAAATTAATCAACTTTATGGCTCGACTCTCAAAATATGTCCCCAGTGGAGTCGCCAAGCTGTCGAAACCATTTTTTTTGAAGAAAAAAACAAAAATTAATTATCGATTTAAAAACAAAAAATTGAGAGTCGCCACCAATCTTTTATTGAGGTGTGATTGGATCACCTAAAAACGACTTTGGTCTACGAGTCTTAGAAAAAATGGGTTCGGGAGTCAGTTACGTACGAGGAAGGATTAGCACCCCCGTAACGCCCAAAAATTGGTACCAAGTTGATTAATTAATGTCTAATTGCCGAAAGTTAAAAATACGATCCTTAATTAAATGAAGTTATTGATTAAGACTCTCTCATTTCGGAGAAAAAAATGCCACACCCAATGTGTTAGGGCACGATATTTTATTCCTTTAAAAATGAGTTTGTCCAAAAGACTTGTGTAATAAAATTTAAAAGAACATTCAATTGTTTAAAATTTATGAAGAAACCGTAACCCAATACATTAGGGCACAATTTCTCAAAATCCTAAACTTCGAATATTTCCTTCATTAATTTTTAGAAAAAATCTTCATCTCGAGAAATCAATATGTCACATCCAATGCATTAGGACACAACATATCGAATTCCCGATGACAAGTTTTTTATTTTGTTTGTTTAAAGAGCATTCTCGATAATTGGATTCAACGAAGAAAATTGGAACCCAATATGTTAGGGCTCAATCTTTTCGAAGATTCTAAATACGAGTATTGCCTTTGTTTTTGAAGTTTTTCATTTTTAATGGATTCGAGTAAAAAATCTTATGTTTCATTAGATGTATGCCTAAATGTCGTTTTAACAAATAATAATAAACACAACAATGGTATAGAAATAATATAAACAAATAAATAAACGAAACTAATGTACATAAAAAATCAATGACATTCAAAGTATCAAATAAATGAGCAAAATAAAAAAACGTCATTCTTTTAAAATATAAATGAAAACATAAATCAATAAACAAATGAAGAAAATAAACAAAAATATAAAGAATAGAAGGTATATAATATATACATTGAAATTATGAAGAATAATAGACATACACACGGATTTACATATAAAATTTGGGATTATAAAATTTATGTAACAAAATCTACAATACATTTATGAATATAAAGAACAATATATAAATATATATGTATATAAAATTATAAAATATCGTTAAAAATATAAGCAAGTATTTAATTATTTTGAAAATAAAAAACATAGATATATATGTACATATATATATATAAATATAGAAAATATTAGATTAGAAAAATATATAAATATATATACATATACATATATATAAAAATAGATATATACATATATATATATAGATTATAAAAAATAATTACATATATAAATTATAAAAATAGAAATAATAATTACATTATTGAAATTAATTAAAAAATATGAAAAGGACTAAATTGAATTGGAGATAGAAACCTAGGGGAAATTCGTAAATAACTGAAGATTAAAGGACTATTTTGAACACGCCAATAACGTAGAGGGGCTTGAAAGGAAATTATCTCTTCTCCTCTAAAACAGCATCGTTCAAATAGGATTAAATTGAAATTGAAAATAAATTAATAGGATAAATTTTAAAAATAAAAGAAAACCCAATTGAATAAACACTACAAGGCGGAGGGGCTAAAAATGCAATTTACCCCTCCTTATAAAAACGATCGGATCCTAGGCTGGGTCGGGTCTGTTTCGGGTCGATCCAGGCCTAAACGGTGCTATTTTCAGTAGGCTATTTAAGCCAAAAATAATTCAAAAATTTTTATTTTTTTCATTCCCTTTTTAAAAAAAAAAACCAGAAAACCTCTCAAAAAAAGGCTCTCCCCCCCAGTTCGTCCAGCCAGGGTCCGAGCATCGGCCGGTCATCAGCCATCGCACCAGCCGCCGATCTCCAGCGACAGCACCGCAGTCTGCGGTGGCCGAAAAAAGGGAAAATCCTCTTTTTGGTCCTTCCGACCCCTCAAAGCCCAAATCTGGGTTTAGATCCTTCAAAATACCGCCAAAAAGCCCCAAATCTCGAGAAGACCCTTCTGCTTTTGGTTGTCCGTCCTCGAAGACAACTTCCTCGGCCGTCCCCGGTGATCTGGGCGTCACTTAAAGGTCGTTTCTCTCTTTTTCTCTTTTTTTTCTTTATTTGTATGTAAATAAATAAATATAATAAAAATAAGAGTAAAAAAATAAAAACTACAGATGTTAACCTTTGGATCGACTGTATTGCTCTCAGTATTGAGTTCTCTGTTTTTGGTTGCGAAAATAACTTTTTTTTTATTGATCTCCTTTTTCTTTTTTTAGTGTAACAATGGCCTTTTTATAGCCGAAATAAGACAATGCGTGGTCATCTTCTCGATGGAATCCAAATGCCAACAAAAGAGATGTGACGCCCCAAGTGAAGAATCAATTCGAAGCAGCTAAATTTAATAAGCCCAATGTTGCCAATGATAAAGGCAAGAATGAAGTGCAATAAGGCCAAACTCGTGATGTGAAATGTTTCAAGTGTTTGGGACATGGTCATATCGCTAGCCAATGGGCTAGCTGAAGCTTGATGATTCTTAAGGATAATGGTGAGATTGAGTCAGAATATGAGGACGAGCAAGGGCTTATTCCACAAAACGAAGAGTTGAACAATGTGGAATTTCTCATCGAATGAGAACTCCTTGTTATCAAAAGGAGTTTGTGTTATAGTATACCCAAAGACCAATCATGAGATGGTTGTAATTACATACTTGTTTTACCTTATTTATTAATATAATGCATTGTCATTATTATTTCAGTTTCTTTTTCTGTGTATATAAATAAATTGAATTGTAATAAAGTTCTAAGAAAATATGATTATTCTTAAAAGGTCCTTAGTCAAGTATTATTGTGGGCTTAGACAAAAATAATGCATTGAGATTAATGTGTAATTGTTGATGACAAAAAGTTGTCATTGACATAAAGATGTCAAAATCAATGCAACAGTATGTGTTAGAGAACAACATATTGGACTGACCCACTATGAGTATGTTTCTTGGATTATTATGTACTAGTAATAATATTACTCATAGTGGTAACTATGTATATGATCCTCAGACTTGAGATCATCATTGTCCTAACATCGTAAGTCGTATATTTTGTTACAATCAAACATCTACCGTAACAAGTTGTACTATAAAGACTGATGTTGGATATACCACAATCTATGTAGTGGGATATGGTTGATCAAGATAGGATTTATCCCTCCTACATAATGGGAGCAATATCTTGGCCTCTTGATGAAGTGAGACTAGAAATACATGGCCATGCCCAAATAAGTTGATATGAGATACCACACTTATTTGTTTATTGTAATCTGCTCAGAAAATCAAGAATTATGATATTGGACTATACAAGTGAGACTATTCCATGACTTGTGTCCAATCTAGATATTGTGGATAAAAGGATATAATACATGAAAAGATTATCACAGAAATGTTATGTCAAATTACGACTTCTTGTAACTTAGGTAGAAATGATCCATTGCTAGATGCCACTTATTGCTTGTATTATTAGAAATGTTCTAGTATTACTACTAACGTTACAAACACCTACAGGGTCACACCCTATGGTTAAAATGAACAAATTTGAAACACATTTGGTATCGTGTTTAGCTGTCACATGAATTAAATTAATTATTGAATTAATTTAATTTGATAGTTAAATATTAAATGAATTAAATGTGCAAGCTTGTTGTACACAAATAGAGAACATAGTTAAAATTAATATATGAATTTGATTCATATAAAATTTTAATAGAATATAGTTTACGAAATTATTATAATAAATTATTGTTATGATTTCGGTAAAACATTGAAACATGATAGTTATATTTCTTTTTGGAAAGAATATAACGTTTTTAATACTTTTCATATGTTATAATTCTTTTTGGAAATAATATAACGTGTTTAATGTCTTCCATATATTCTCTATAATACTTGATTCCTTTTCAATATATGCATACCAAAATCTCGAATTAGGGTAAGTGTATTTTAAAATAAAAATTGACAAAAAGTGTCTAGTAGCCGTTTTGGAGATTTTTCTCTGGAATAGTTCCAAGAAAGTTTTGTCATTCGTTTTAATACTGAGTCAACTACGTAGAGGCCAAAATGAATTCATTGTGGCTTGGAATCAACATCGAATCAACAGCATCCTCTCATCGTTTTTTATTTAGAAGGTATATCTTCAACCTTATCTCAAACCATTTCGTTCTTCATACATAGATCCATGGTTGTGGATCGCCAAATTATTTTTTTCGCTATGCCACAGGGCATACCGACAATCTCAATAGTTTGTATATTCAATCCAAAAAAGATAAGCAACAATGTAAAAACATATTTCACACTCGTTGCCACATCAATGGTAAAGTGTGTAGTATGGTTATCGATGGTAGGCGTTGCACTAATGTGGCTAGCTCAGTTTTGGTTGAGAAGCTTGGTTTTCCAACTACAAAGCATCCTGAATTGTATAAGCTTCAATGGATCAATGATGGAGGCAAGACTAAAGTGACAAAACAAACGTTAGTTACTTTTTTGATTGGTAAGTATACCGATGGGATCTTATGTGATGTTGTTCCGATGCATATCAGACATATACCTTTGATCTTTTGTGATGTTGGAAGACCATGGCAATACAACCAAAAAGTGATACATGATGGTTATACCAACTGATATACCTTCAATTTAGATGGCAAGTCCATTACATTTGCACCAAATGACTCCAAAGCAAGTGTATGAAGATCAAATTCAAATGAAGGATGGGCATGTGGGAAATACTTCAAAACAAAATGAAATGTTGAAAACAAGTGCAAAAGTATGAGAGAAAAAGAAAACAAGGGTGGAGGAGTCAAAACTTCTGGAAATGAGGTGGTTAAAATTGGAGAGAAAGAGAAAGACAAAAATATTGAGAGAAAAAAAAGAGAAAATGTCCAAAAAAAAGTTGTATTTTTTTATCAAAAGAGTCGAGTGTAAGAGAGAAAAAGATTCGGCAATGAGAGAAAAAGAATATGAGCAGCATTATTATTTCCTAACCCACTTTACCATTCTTTTGTTTTATGTCATGTTCCTAATACTCACTCTCGTGAAAGCATGTTATTTTTTTATAAGGAAAGATTTGAAGGAAGGAACTATGATGTGCACAATCACTTGGTTGATGTGTTTTTGAAAGATTTTGAGACCCTAAAGTTCGAGTAAAAAGCTTTGGTTTTTGAAGTTCTATTTGATAACAGTTTTGAGCATTTGAACTTTGATTACTCGTTTCCTTATGATGTTTTGAGGACAAACCATTTTGAAGATGGAGGGAATAATATGATCTCGAGTCCCTTAATTGGGCCAAAACTGAAGTTTCCATTTGAGCTTAAAATGTGGGCTAAGGCTAATAAGCCCAAAAAGGTGTTTGAGGGCTCTTAAGGCCCAAAACTGATCACCCAAAATTAGTTTAAATAATTCCATAGCATTTGTTTTATGTTTTATTTGAACATCCTTTTAATATGTCTTAAAATGTTATGTCTTTTTATTACATATTTATTATGTGTTTTAAGCGTGTTTAATTTATCCCAAAAGTGTGCTAAATTCTGTCCAAGTTTATTACAACTTCATTATTGCATTTAGTGTGTCCTAATGCATATTTTAATATGTCCTAGGGTAATCCAATGGCCAACCACCTAATTAAAGCTTTAAAAAGGATGTTCATTTTATTCAAAGGGAATCAAATGCATTCACATTCAAGTTGGTTGTTCGTGTGGGTATGATAAGTGACCATTCGATCAAAAAATGCTTTCTTAAATGCACCGTCCAAGTGAGGGGATGAATAAGCAGCCTTCTAGAATATGGCTATTGATAATTTTCGTGCATAATAAGTGCCACCGTCCATCATAGGAGTTGAATTTGACCTTTGAAGATTCCTTCTCCCTTAAGCATGCATGAATTCGGTCCAATACATAAATGAGCAGCCACTAATATCTATTTCAAGTGCATGGATGGTCACGGGCTTAATGAATAATCTAGAAATGATATTAAATGGCTAGTTTGTGGCAATTTGTTTACCATTATTTTGCCTATATATATTTCGTTCATGGCGTTGTTGTAAGGTTAGACCATTTTGATTAAAATACATTTTGAACTTTCAACTCTTTATGTTAGATTATGACCAAAGACCAATCATGAGATGATTGTAATCACATACTCATTTTACCTTGTTTGTTGATATAAGACATTACCATTATTATTTCAATTTCTTTATCTGTGTATATAAATAAACTAAATTGTAACAAAGCCCTAAGAAAATATTATTATTCTTAGAAAGGTCCTTTGTCAAGTATTATTGTGGGCTTGGACAACAATAGTGCATTGAGACTAAGGTGTAGTTGATTGATAGCAAAGAATTTTCATTGACAAAGGGATGTCAAAATCAATACGTGAGTATGTGTTAGAGAACAACATATTGGACTGACCCATTATGAGTAGGTTTCTTGCATTATTATGTAATAGTCACAATATTACTCATAGTGATAACTATGTATACGATCCTCAAATTTGAGATCATCATTGTCCAAACATAGTGAGTCGTATATTTTGATACAGTCAAAATGTCTACCATAACAAGTCGTACTATAAAGACTGATGTTGGATATACCACAGTCCATGTAGTGGGATATGGTTGATCAAGATAGGATTTATCCCTCCTACATAATAAGAGTCTTAGGCCTCTTGATGGAGTGAGACTAGAAATACATGGTCATTCTCAAATAAGTTGATATGAGATATCACACTTATTTGTTTATTGTAGTCTGCTTAGAAAATAAAAAAAATATGAGTTTGAATTATACAAGTGTGACTATTCCATGACTTGTGTCCAATCTAGATATTAAGGATAAAAGGGTATAATACCTGAAAATATTATCACAGAAAGGTTATGTCGCATCATGACTTCTTCTAACTTGGGCGACAATGATGCAATACTAGATGCCACTCATTGCTTGTAATGTTAGAAACGCTCTAGTATTACTAGCAATGTTACAAGAGCCTACAGAGTCACACCCTATAATTGAAACGAACAAAATCCAAATGCATTTGGTATTGTATTTAGTTGTCACGTGAATTAAATTAATTGTTAAATTAATTTAATTTGATAGTCAAATATTAAACACATTATATGCACAAAATTGTTGTACACAAATAGAGAACATAGATAAAATTAATATATGAATTTGATTCATACAAAATATTAATTGTATATATTTTACTAAATTTATTAATAAAAATAATTATATTAATTAATTTCGGTCAAAATATAAAAGACATGAAAATTAATATTCTTTTGGAAAGGATATAATTAATATATGAATTTGATTCATACAAAAATTAATTGTATATATTTTATCGAATTTATTAATACAAACAATTAAATTAATTACTTTCGGTCAAACTATAAAAGTCATAGAAATTAATATTCTTTTGGAAAGAATATAATTAATATATGAATTTGATTCATACAAAATATTAATTGTATATATTTTATCGAATTTATTAATAAAAATTATATTAATTAATTTGATCAATATATAAAAGAAATGAAAATTAATATTCTTTTAGAAAGAATACAATTCTTTTTCTAACTTTCCATTTGTCTTCTCTATTAATAAGGAATAATCATATATTCTTTTGGAAAGAATATAATTCCTTTTTCTAACTTTCCATTTGCTTTCTCTATTAATAATAGCATAATCCTGATTTTCCTTTTTAATATATGATATCAAAGAGGATAAAAGGATGATAATCCCTTAGTGTGTGAGGGTTACCAACTTAATAAAATAAATGTCTAGCAACGTTTTTAATTATTCTCTATGAAAAGGTCAAGAGAAAGTGGTTGTTTGTTTTTGATGGGGTGGACTACATAGAGGCTGAGACGATTTTGTTATGGCTTCGAATCAACATCAAATCAGCAACATCCTTTCAACGTTTTCACTAAAGAAGGTATATTTTTAAACTTATTTCAACTCGATTCGTTCCTTATACATGGATCCGTGGTTGATGATAGTCAGAATAATTGTTTCGTTGAGCCACGGGGCGTACCGGCGATCCAACACTTTGTTCTTTTAAAACATCCCAAACTTATCAAGAATTCCATTTTTATGGCACTGAAAACAAACCCGGTCTTATTACTTCCCTTCTCATATTTCCTGAAGTGCGACAATCAACTTATATCTCTGATTCCTATCTCTTTATAGATAGCGAGTCAATGTCTTCTTATTTTCAAACTTTCAAGTGTCAAACAACCTTATAGAATTTGGGTCATGTTGTTCATAACGTCGGTTCTTTTCTTGTTTGTTTATATTCGTGAATTATATCCAAGTTTACCCTTTTGTTTATTTTTCTTTCATAATTCTACCATTATTCGAGCAAGTACCTATTTAGACGATCGGGAATATAAAATCATAAATCGAGTTTCAATCTCATAATCGAGTTCACATCATATGATTAGTCATGGCATTATCCAGTGGCGGACAAGTATGCATTATGGCAACAACGAAGTCCGCCAAGACAGTAAACCCGGAAGCCTGCTAGGGCATAAAAGGAGAAGTCACTCTATGATTCGCGAGGCAAGTTGTATGATAGGATGATCGTGGTGCATCTAAAAATGCGGGAAAATGGGATAATAAGAGGATCCGCCAAAATGTGACGTTAAGTGGAATTGATAGAAGTGTCTTAACACAGGTATATATGAGAGGAAGGAGAAATTCCTTCAACGAATTGGAAAATCTAGTATCCACCATTTTGAGTCCTCTAGAGTTGACGTATAAACCATCATGGGCTGTGGGGTAGCGAAATGTTTCTTCAAGCTTGATTCCAAGTGTTCCTCGGTAAGGAGGTCGCCAGAAACGGGAAAGTTCACACAAGATTATCTTAATAGGGAAGTTCCCCATAAATTACCCCTGGTGGAAAGTACGCTAGTGATTTACCAAGAAAGAGGATGTTCGTTGAGACTATCTAGCGTGGGAAAGTCCACATGGGACTACCAAGTGTGGAAGTCCACCAGAGACAATCCAAGAAAGGGGTAATCGTTAGAAACCAGCTATTAATGGGAATTTGAGATGAAATGGGAGATTGTCAAGCTCCAGAAGAATTTGTTATTTGGAAGAGCACACTCATGACCAATTAGTGGATATGTCCGCCAACTGCTGGCAAAGAATGCAAGGCAACGACTACGCCAGAAAAATCGGCGAAACTTCTTAAGATACTCAAGGAGATCTAAATTTTGTGTTTTATTTTATTCCTGAAAAATACATAGAGCCTTTTTTAGTAGTGTTGTACTGGTTGTCACTAAGTTCTTTGAACTTACGATGGTTTTGCCTTGTATGCAGGGTCAAAGACTAACTAAGGGTCGTGTGAAGGGGACAAGCCAAACACCCCCAAGCTCATCCGAACGACACCATAATTGTATCATGCGTATAGAGGGGTACCCTGAAAGGCTACGCCTTAGAGGAAATTGGTTATGTGTATTGTTCTGATTTTAAGGTATAGTCATAGTAAGGGTCAACGTATGACACTAGCAAGCTGAGAAATTATAAGATTCTGGTACTTGTAATAAATAGAATATATTGAAGTTGTTTTCTTTTTCAAAATACGTTGTTTAGTCAAGGTGTGGGAATAAACTTGATATATATATTTGGGTTATAATTTGGCGTTGTCTGAGTCGTTAAAAAAAATTGAAGTAGCTAAATATTACGGTTTGTCTATGATACCTAGTACCCCAATTCGGTAATCGAGTCAGGTATAGGGTGTTACAAGTCCTATATTATGTGTAAAGTTATAGATTTAGTCCACATTCACCAATTGGATCATTCTTAGTGGCTATATTTTTTTAATTTCAAAATTTTACTCTTAATACAAACGACAATCGTTAAATCTATTAGCTAATTTTTGTGAGTAATATATGAAAATAATAAGCAGACATAGCATTACACATATAATAATATATTTGACATATCAAATTTAAAAATAATGAACTTAACTTAATGAATTTAATTGTTATAATTTGGTCGGGACAAAATTTTTAAATTCTAAGAATAAAGGACTGAAAATGATTTAATTAAAGTTCAGGTACTAAATCAACAACTTATGCAAAAATACAAGGTCTAATAGCAAAAATTGACCTATTTTATTATTGGGTATGGGAATGAAAATGATCAAATTAAAGTTCAGGTACTAAATTCACAACTTATGCAAAAATACAAGGTCTAATAGCAAAATTTAACCTATGTTATTTTATTATTGGGTATGGGCTTATTTTATTTTTGGGTGCAGGCCTAATAATAGTTGGGCCTGGTTCAAGTTTTATTTTAAGTTTCTTTCCTATTTTTAATAATTATATAGTTTTATATTATCAAACAGTGAATCAATTGAATTGATTGAATCAGTAATCTGACTGATTCCATCATGTGTTGTTAATAAATGGATTAGTCTTTGGGCCAAAAGAAAAGGCAAACCCAAAATTCAGCGTGTTGTTAATAACTAGTGTTCCCTCACTCACTCTCACCAGGCACGATTTCAACGTTCCAAGTCTAACCTCCGAATTCATCTCTACATCTCTGAAACTCTGGATCTGATTTTCTAAAATCCTTTAGCTATCTCCACGTAACAGATAAACTATCATTCTCATCCTAAATTAAAACTCTCATCTAATTCATTAACAGGATTTTGGTGAGTCTACTCCTGCTCTTTCTCCTCAGTTTACAGTTCGAGGAGAAGCAAACCCCTTTTTTATATTCCTTAGAACTGCAAAAAAAAAGAACTGCGACTTTGATGATCAGGGTCTTTCCTTTTAAGTAGTTTATGCTTGGCTTCTTGGAATTGAATCTGAAATCATAATCTTTATCTGTTAAATCTGTCCAATTGCCTATTTGGGTATGGTTCATTTGCATAAATCTCGATGCTTTTCTGCTGGATTTGAATTATCATGAATAAATATCCGTTTGGCTCAAACAATCCTAAGTCCTTCAATGCATATCCAAGGGGTGACTTTGATATAGAATCAGGAACTATCAAAAGAACCAGAAGTAGAAAATCATCAATTTACCCTGTTAGAATGGCTAAGTCCTGGGCTAATCGGCTTCATTACTATTACAAGCTACATCCACTATTTGTTTTCTCTATTTCCTTGGCATTCGGGGTCACGATCCTCATAGTTTTATCTCTATATGAGCAACACTATAGGGTGCTGCGTAATTATATGAAACTTGATGATGGCTTTGGCAGTTATTATCCCTTTGCTAAGCTTAAGAATCTTGTAATGGTTGCTGGGCATTCGGTTTATACAAGCAGTAGTTGTGAAAAAGCTGACAAGGAGGATTCTTGGTTTTTGGAGTCTTATCAGAAGAATCCAGGCCAGGCTGCCACATTTTTGGCTCACATAAAAGAAGGGATAGAAAGCACTGCACTAGATGATGAGGCTTTGCTTCTTTTTAGCGGTGGAGAGACTCGGAAAGATGCTGGTCCTCGTAGTGAGGCGCAGAGTTATTGGACAGTTGCTGACTCCGAAGGATGGTTTGGTATGTAAACTCATTCACTCATTTTATTTTCCTAAGTTTATACTATAATATCTCGCATTATTTTTTGTTCAAATTTCCCGTTGTTTGAAGGATGAGATGTAAACTTGACAATACATAATGATTGCTATGATTGTTTACCTGGTAAATCCTATAATCCTTTTCTAGTACCAGTATGTTCTCTATTCTTTAAATCCGAATCTAAACCTTTAAAACCTTTAAGGTACTGGTGCTATGGATTACTCTTATGAGGAGTACTGGATACCTACTATACTTGTATTATGAAGTAATTATGTATTGCATTCGTGAAGATGTTGTTATTGATTAATTGTGTTTCCACATTCATAGTTATGCCTTCAAGTAAAGTGAAGAGCTCCCTTTTTGCTCCGAAGAACTACCTTGATCTTTTGATCAATAATAATGAATGTTACTGCAATTTCTACTCCCTAGTCAATTTCTATGGGTTTCCTTCTTGTCTACCTTTATTCCGTGAATTTTTTTTTCTATAGCATGAAGGCTTTAAATCGTCTGAGTGGCATTGTTATTGTATTTTATTGCTCTTCAGGGAAGGAAGAAAGTTTAAAGTGGAGGGCATTAACAGAGGAGCATGCAAGAGATAGCTTTGAGAATCTTCTCTTTACTGTTTGTCGGTTTCGTGAGCTTACTGGGACATACCCACACAACTTAACTGTAAGTGTTCTAAATTTGTTGGTCTTTCTTACTTTTACATTCCCCTCCTCCTCTTCTTACCTTCTATCAGCATATCTAGCTAGGGTAAAAGAATAACTGGTAGTTAACTAATCAATGGTTTCTATTTGTTGTTGAGCTACACTTTGCACAAAATAAGTATAAGATTAATGATTCAATTCCATTGATATGGGCATTGAACACCAGAAAGATCACCCAGATAAGTATGACTGCAGCCATGTACAGGAATAATTCATTTAATTCTCAACACATCAGATTTCCTGAATATATACTTACATCAAAGTTGTCCAGTGTAGCCCTTGCTAATCAAATCAAAAGGGTTTTGAGTCGGTTCATATAACATCTTGTGATTTAGAATAGACTTTAATCTAAATCACTAAGTTGCGACATAAGACAGTTGAAGTAACTAACCTCCTTATTCCATGAACTCGGGTATGAGTCAATAATGGTATGTGTCCATATGTCTAACTTGCCTTTTGCTAAAAATTTTGATTTCTAGATTCATCTAAAACTGTCCAAAAAGGGTCTTGCTCATGTCCTTTAATTTTCAATACAACTTAATCACCAAGCACGAATTTCACAATTCCTAGATGGGTCCTAGATTAATTGGGTCAAAGTTAAGCTTTGAAAATAATGCCATGGGTTGATAAATCTTATCTCTGATAATTGCTTCGATTGCCTTCCACTGCAACTCAATGGTTTGGATTAAATTCAAAATCAGAACACATCCTCACTTGATTGAGGAAATTGTCCTCCACTACAACTTAATAGCTTGAGTTAAGGTTGAAATCACAATACAAATTCAATTGCTTGGAGAGAGTGTTTTTTCTCAAGTGTCTATATGCATGAGTTACGGTAGTCAGTACTCCACATAAAAAAGCTTCGTACATGTTTTTCTCATTTGTGAAGTAGCTGATGTTGAAGGCATAAAGATATAATAGCTCTATAAAAAAGAGTATACCTATAGTTAAAGCTCTCTCTGCTTCTATATGTCTGTGATGATAGAGAAGGAAGTCCATTGTTTCGAGTACATGTTACATAAAGGTGCAAGGTACTTGATTCTTGTTTATCTTTTATTTAACATATACCTGCTAGTTGTTTTTTTATAGCAAGTATATTAAAGCTATGTTCCTTGCGCATTCTGTTATATTCCTGTTTTGTGCCTGTTTCAACAGGTCTTTTTGGAGAGGGGTTCAAAAGTCTTAACATTTCCTACTTCTTGTATGAGTGTGGACTACATACCTTATTAAACTCTTCACTTTATAAGTTAGCTTTTGAATCCTATTGAATTGGAATCAGGTTATAAGCTATGATTTCAAGGAAGAGAGGTTTGCGCAGTTGCATCGCTCCGCCATTGGGTTCCCAGAGTCACGATTCTTGTATAGAGGCACCCCAGCTCCAGTAACTTCAATAGAAGCAGCTCTGAAAGGTGAGGCATTGGTGAGAACTCAATTTCAAGAAGATCCATATGGATGTATGGGATCACTTAAGAGGAAAAAACTAGGTCGTGATCCCTTTCATCGCTCAGTCCCATATCCCAAAGGATGCCCAGAAATTGAAGGTCTATTTAGATATTGTGGGGCTGCTCCTTATCGAACTTCTCTGCCGTGGACAGTGTAAAATTTAATACACTATGTTACTTCTCTGCAGTCTCATTAACAGCAAATTAATGGATCAGGTAATCGAAATTCAATTTCTTACACTATCTTTTTCAACCAAGAATCAATATGTAGAAACCAAAACTATATTCGTCCTGAAAAATACAACCAGGCCATGTTATGCTCTTGTGCTTGTACATCTTAATTTCTACAGATACATATAGATGGCAGGCATAAGTGAATCGGCACAAGTAAATGGAAGATCACTATTCTATATTATGTAATGATCCATCAGTTTTATTCCTCAAACATTGAAATTCATGCATTCCCATCAAAGCTGAACACTGCAATTCATGCATACCCATCAAAGCTAGGCTACCCTGTGTTCCTCAAGAATGGGCAGCTCAAAGCCGCTTGGTCAGTTCCACTAGCCAATTTTTCACCTTTCATGAGACCTCCAAGCAGCTCCCCACGATCAAAAAAGAACTCCACCTTCAAGATTTTCATCTCATCGTCAACCTATTTCAATGGATAAAAACATAGAATATGTTTATATAATTCCACACAAATTCAAAAATAAAGAAAACCAGGGGCCTAAATTATACCTCAAAAATTGATATTCCATATAGTTGAACAAGTTCCCCAGTAGGGGCATGGCCTTTGAAAGGACCTTCCATATACCCCCAGTGCCTGAACTTAAACACAATCGTTGGCGGGCCAGAGTAGACTTGGCTAACTTCCAAAGCGAATCCTCTTGGGAAAGCTGTTGTGAAGGCAAGATGAGAGGAGTGTTCAGTTTCTTGTGCTGGATTATAGCCCCTCAGGTTCTCTGGTAAGGTGGTTTGCATAAAGGAATTATAGCCTCCTCCCAGCTTCCTACTCTCTTCTAAACTCAAAGGTTTCGTCCCTAAAATATTATGACCAAAACAAAATCAGCCCTTTTTATCTTTGGACAAAAAACAAGATCAAGTCTGAAGGAAATAGTGATACCATTCACGCTGACTGTAAAATTCTGTAGTTTCACTGATTTGTAGTCAGGGAAGGATATTTTATTGAACATTTCCATTTCCCATGTCTTCACAAGGTTCTGGACCTTCTCTTCTAGTGATGCAGGAGGCCATATCTGTCATCAAACAAATCAGATATACAATGTATGTATAGTATGTGCATCTTGCAGAGAGATAAAAAGGAAAAGAAAGACCTTGGTTCGGCCTTCTTCAAAGAGCTTGTTAACAGTGTCATAGTTTGGAGGAGCACCAAGCTTCCAGTTGGTATTCTTTTCACCTTCTCCATGCAAGTAAGAACGGTACTTGTCTTGCTGCTGATCAGTGAGTGAAGAATCCATTTTCTCGTGCAAGAAAAGGTTCTAAGCTCCCACCGAGTTTCAACTACTTTGCACGAACAAGCGCTGCTTATATAGTAAATCAATGATAACTTTTTTGTGGTCAGCAACAAGTCAAAAGTTCATAGCACAAATCCTTGGCGGCCAGGGTCAAGGTCACGTACTTACATGGTTTTCTATCACCACCAACACAATAACTTCGCTTTTTTACCTTAATATTATATATATAAAAAAAAATTCTGAAATGGGGTTTTGATCAGTGAGTGAAGAATCCATTTTCTCGTGCAAGAAAAGGTTCTAAGCTCCCACCGAGTTTCAACTACTTGCACAAACAAGGGCTGCTTATATGGTAAATCAATGATTGACTTGTTTGTGGTGAGCAACAAGTCAAAAGTTGACAGCGCAAATCCTTGCTGGCCAGGGCCAAGGTTACGTACTTACATGGTTTTCTATCACCACCAACACAATAACTTTGCCTTTTTACTTTAATATTATAAAAACAAATTAATTCTGAAATGGGGTGTTAATATAATTATATACGAAAATGGTATGTTTAGGGGTGGTGCCTTTTTTATGGGCAGCACCACCAATTTTTAAAAAAAAAATTATTTTAATTCTTTTTGAGCTAGTGATGGTTCGATTGGTCCGGTCCAGCCACTGCTTGGACTGTCGTCTCGATTTCATATATCAGGCTCGATTCAACCAGTTTTTGGGTCTTAATCTCGGTTTTGGGCTCCTGAGTCCAATTTACGATCTCAGGTTCAATTTTCAAGTTCAATTACTCATTGGGCCAATAGTCTCACTTGAAAATTAATTTCCAAAATATCATATTAATTTAATTAATTTAATTTTACTTGATCAAAATTAATTTTTCCAAAAATCAGTTGGATTTTTCAAATTAAATTTTCAAGAAAATTGCATAATCAAATTCTCTAGTTAAAAAATTCTTACGACTGCCCAATTTGACTCCACATCGAATAAATCAACTCAATTAAATTATTTCCAAAGTCATAGAATTTTCTTTTGACTCAAATGCAGTCCGATCGAGCTTTTGTTGAGCTAGCTGAGGGACCAATAGGACATTTACTATTAGGCTTTAGTAATTGCAATTATGTCCAGAGGCATCGTTTAGATAATTTGCAATTACTTAATCATGGAGTCAGTCCACAAGAAGTACCATGATTGAAAACTCCTTATTGCATACTCTTTACGAAAGCAATTCATCAAACTACTTTGTCCAATGACATTATCATGTGTGTGTTACTCTCATATGATATCATTGATTCCTTTGAGTTAAATTTGTTCATTCAATATAATCTTATTTTATCTCATTGTCACCATTTTGTCTTCTTAATGATTAATATGATCACTATCAACAAATGACTGTGATAAATTGCTTGTTCAAGAAAAAGAAACCTGTGGTCATGTTCCATATTTATCAATCCACAAATGCCAATGAGAGGATATCGTTAACTCTTTAATTGAGCTATAAATTCCACTATTTCTACTAAAGCCATGCCATACACAAGTCATGTACCCAACATACCGACTATCGGCTCAATCATCTTTAGAACATAAGCCTCCACTTATATTACATCACATGAGTTACATACGCATGGTCAGTGACTAACTCGGGATTTCGACAAATCACACCATGAATGTCACAAGTGAATTAATTCAGAAACGAATTTAGAATTAATTCATCTTGGGTCCAGTCCAATCTATCATTCTGCCAATGAATACAACTGTCTCTACCCGTGAAATTAGCTGCTCTGATAGCCAATACTAGTTATCTCCTCAATTGGAATTGTAGATAACATAATAATCCTTCTCTGTGTTTGAATCAAATGCCCACTTTAATTCTTTTACAGGATTATAGACTTGTTTAGATTATCTACTAAAGTAAGTTGTCTTTCTCGCAATGTAAACATTCTTACAATGCCATTTACCATCAGTTTGAACTTAGACAATTAATGAGCTAATATTTGCTTGTCACAATTTCGCTATGCATGCAAAATATGAAAGATAAAAATAAAAAAGACATAACATGAAATGTGAAATATATTTATTAATCGTTCAAATAAATAGAAAACAATTGCATATTTACTACAATATGGACACATTTCCCAACAATCTCTCACTTGCCCTAGTGAAGTAAATGTGTCATGTTTCGCATTCCCATATCCTCAAAGTGTTTGTTAAAACTCCTAATTACAGGAGTCTTAGTAAACGGATCCGTAAGGTTATCTCAGAAGCTACTTTCACTACTATAACACCCCTAACCCGTATCCGTCGTCAGAATAGGGTCATGAAGCATTATCGAAAATTCATAATTTAAAACATTTAATTTCAAACATTTCATAAATCATGGAAATTATCAATCAAACTCATACATAATGTCCCTTATTCAAGCCCTCGAGGCCTTAGAAATACTTTAGAAATGATTCGGGATTGAATCGGAAACATATAGAATCTCATGGAAAAAGTTCAAATTTTTCACACTTCAAGGGTCACATGACTGTGTGACTCACATAGCTGAGACACACGCTTGTGTCTTAGACCGTGTGGACATTCGAAGTAGGGACACACAGCCGTGTCCTAGCCCGTATCTATGCCCGTGTAACTCTCTGACTTGGGTCACACGGCCAAGCCACACGCCTGTCTGCCAAGTTGGGTAACTCTCGAAATGGCCTCACTTGCCTGTGTGCCAGATCGTGTGCTAGGCCGTGTAATTGCCTGACTGGTAACCCTTTGAAACCTACAGGGGACACACGGCCGTATCGTATGGCCGTGTGTCACACATGGTTAAGACATATGCCATTGCCTTAAGCCGTGTGACAAGAAATAGGCAATTTTCAAGCCATTTCTCTCACCCAAAACAAGCTCACACATACAAGCCATTTGCACCTATACTAAGGCATTTTAAATGTACCTAAAACATGCATAATCAAGCTAGATAATAATGGTATTTGTTCATACAACCAATGTACCCAAAAGGCACCTTAACCACAACAACCAAACACATACATGTTTTGGCATAAATCAACTATACACAACCATAATTCAACATGCCAAGTGTTGTAAAAACATCAGTCTAGCTTTTAACTCAGCTAAAATCGACCCATCATTCGACAATGTCAATCACGTATTCAACGCTCGCGAAGCAAAAAAAGACTTTCTACTCAAAGCATCAACAACTACATTTGTTTTACCCGGATGATAATCAATGATCAAATCATATTCTTTCAATAGCTCAAGCCATCTACGCTGTCTCAAATTCAAATCTTTTTGCTACATCAAATACTTCAAGCTTTTATGATCTTTAAAAATGTGACATTTTTCACCGTACAAATAATGTCGCCAAATCGCCAAATCGCCAAACACAATAGCTGCAAGTTCTAAATCATGTGTCAGATAATTCTTGTCGTGCGGCTTCAACTGGCTAGAAGCATAAGCAATCACTTTGCCTTACTACATCAAGGCACAACCCAAACAATTTAAAGATGCATCAATGAAAATCACAAATTCTTTACTCGACTTAGGCTGAACTAACACTGGTGCCTTAGTTAGTAATGCTTTCAACTGATTGAAACTTTGATAGCATTTCTTAGGCCACTCAAATTTCACAACTTTTTAAAATAATCTCGTCATCGGTGTTGTTGTCATCGAGAATTCTTTAACGAATCTTCTGTAATATCCAGCTAGTCCTAAAAAATTTCTAACTTCAAATACATTTTTCGGAGGTTTTCAGTCAAGAACAGCAGAAATTTTGCTCGGATCAACACTGTTGCCCTCGGTTGATACAACATGTCCCAGAAATCCAACTTCCTAAAGCCAAAATTCACATTTGCTAAACTTGGCGAATAATTGCTTTTCACGTAGAATTTGTAATACAATTCTCAAATGCTCAGCATGCTTAGACTCATCTCGTGAATAAATCAAAATATCATCGATGAAAACCACAACAAATCGATCTTAATACTGTCTGAAAATTTTGTTAATCAAATCCATAAATACTGCAGGTGCATTAGTTAAACCAAATGACATTACAAGAAATTCATAATGTCCATACTTGATCCTAAACACGATTTTTTCACATCAAAATCTTTAACTCGCAACTAATAGTAACTAGAACGAAGATCAATCTTCGAAAATATTGTTTCACCTTTCAACTGATTAAACAGATCGTCAATACGTGGCAATGGATACTTATTCTTGATAGTCACTTTATTGAGTTGGCAATAATTAATACATAATTTCATAGATCTGTCCTTTTTCTTTACGAATAGAATAGATGCACCCCAAGGTGAAAAACTGGGTCGAGCAAAACCCCTATCTGTCAACTCTTGCAACTGCGCTTTCAACTCTATCAACTCTATAGGCCCTATTTTGTAAGGAGCTATCGATATCGGAGATATTCCCAGTACTAACTCAATACCAAACCCAGCCACTATGATCAGCGGTAACTCAGGTAATTCCTCAGGAAATACATCTCGGTACTCACATACCATTGTAACTTATTCTAGCTTCAATTCAGAAACTCTAGAATCAAATATGTAAGCAAGATACGCATAACATATCACTGAGCTGAAATAGCTGAAATAACATTAGATATACCACCCAAACTATCTGATTCAATCTAAAGCTTTTCACCATTTTGACACTTTAACATAAAAAGCTTTCGTCTACAATTTACCACTGCATCATGAAAAGTCAACCAATCCATTCCCAAATCACATCAAACTCATCAAATGGTAATAGCATCAAATCGCCCAAAAAATTATAACCTCAAATCATCAATGAATAGTTCTTGCAGACCTTATCAACTAACACATACTAACCTAGGGTGTTCGTTACTTTAACCACGAATCCAGTGGACTCAATAGGTAAATTCATACTTGACACTAGATTTGTGCATACATACAAATGTGTTGCTCCTGGATCAATCAAAGCAGTAACATCAGTATCAAAGATAGAAAATGTACCAGTAATAACATCTGGCGCTGAAGCCTCCTCTTATGCTCAGATCGTGTAAACTCTAGCCAGTGCTCGTACCTTACATCTCACAATAGAGGCCTTGGTCCCACTGTGGCTATTATCCATATTTCTAGGATTTTGAGGTGGTCTACCTCTCGCAATAGTGTTGCTCGATCAAATAGTCTAAACCTTTTCTTTATCTAACCTCTCTGGGTAATATCTGACATAATTCTCAAATGAACCACACCTAAAACATGACCCGTTCTTCAATCTGCACTCGCCAAAGTGTCGTCTATTACATTGCTTGTATTCAGGCCTATTTTCCCTCATACTACCCACACTGGCTACAGACGTAGTCTGAGGCTTTGGACTCGCATGCCATTTATCTCTAACTCTACTAGAATATCCTACTGAAGCCGTGGAATAGTTGTGATGTTCTTTCGATTTCTTCGATGATGACTGATATGACTTTCTAGTTGACCTCTTTCTGGATTCTCTAGCTTCATAATAAGCTTTTCTTTTTTCTTTGCTAAGCTTCATGGCTTTATGTGCTCGATCAACTAAAACAACAAATTCTTTCTGTTCAAGTCTCCAGACTAAAAGCTTTATATCTTCATTTAACCCTTCTTCGAACCATTTACACATGGCAACTTCAGTTGGAATACATTCCAAGGCATACTTGCTCAGTCTAACAAATTCTCTCTCATATTCGGACACTGCCATTTGGCCCTATTTAAGCTCAAGAAATTCTTTATGTTTTTGATAAAAAAATCTCTGACTTGTATACTTCTTTTGGAATTCAGTTTGGAAGAATTCCCAATTTATACACTCTCTCAGTAGAAATGAAACTAGAGTATCCCACCCCTAATAAGCTGAACCTTTTAGTAGAGATACGACACATTTCACACACTCTGTCGGTTTACAAGATAACTCATCGAAAACTATTATTTTCTAACCAAAACTTGACTCTCTTGGGATCATCTTCAGCCGTAGCTCTAAGTTTTTTAGCCCTATATTTGCAGATTTTATCAACTGATGGCTTACTAACTCGCAGTGGTTCCAAACCCAGAGAAACTATGGGAAATGGTTGGGGAACAGGTCAGGATGGAGGTCGTTGGGCTACCAAGTTCGTTCGTACGAACTCGGTAAAACATTCATTCATCATTTGGAAGAAGGTTTCCTTAGCCTCTCCTCTCTGGCCCTCAAATACTGGCCTTGTACCACTCAACGTTACTTTACGAATTGAGGCTTATGCATTGCTTTCAACTTCATCGGAGTCGGCTCGGTTGGATGTCATTACTATATGAAAACATAAGTTTCAAACGAGTCAGGAGTTATCACACTATCACAGGTTATATAATGGCATGTATTTCTAGACTCGTACTTGCTACGTTCAGCCCAAGAATCGACTAAACTGTAGCTCTGATACCAATAAATGTAACACCTTGAACCTATATCCGTCATCAAAATAGGGCTATAAAGCATTACCGAAAATTCATAACTTAAAACATTTGATTTCAAACATGTCATAGATCATGGCATTTATCAATCAAACTCATACATAATGTCCCTTATTCAAGCTCTCGAGGCCTTAGAAACACTTTAGAAATGATTCAGAACTAAATTAGAAACATATAAATCTCATGGAAAAAGTTAAAATTTTTCACACGACAAGGGTCACACGACCGTGTGGCCAAGCCGTGTGACACACACGGCTGAGACACACTTCCGTGTCTCAGATTGTATGGACATTCATAGTAAGGACACACAGCCGTGTCCCAGCTCGTGTCGGTGCCTGTGTAACTCTATGACTTGGGTCACATGGCCAACCCACACACCCATGTCCCTAGTCATGTAACTCTCGAAATGACCTCACATGTTCGTGTGTTACGTTGTGTGCTAGGCTTTGTAACTGCCTGACTTGTCACCCTTTGAAACTTATAGGGGACACACGGCTGTATCGCATGGCTGTTTGTCATACACGGCTAAGACAAACGCCTGCGTCTTAGGCTGTATGGATAAGAAATAGGCCATTTTCAAGCCAATTCTCTCATCCAAAACAAGCTCACACATACAAGCCATTTGCACCTATATCAAGGCATTCTAAATGTACCTAAAACATGCATAATCAAGCTAGATCATAATGGTATTTGTTCATACAACCAGTGTGCCCAAAAGGTACCTCAATCACAACAACCAAGCACATACTTGTTTTGGCATAAATCAACTATACATAACCATAATTCAACATGCCAAGGTAAAGCATAAACGACCACATGTCAAACATCAACAAAATATACTAAATTGATCATTAAAAACATACATCTACTCGACCATTTCAAAATCAACCATTTAAGCACCAAAATTCCAAAATTTCATCAATCATAAAACCACATATATACATGCCAACTTGACAACTAGTTCATCAACCAAAATACCATATATACAAACCAAACAAAATGACTATTTCAGCAAGTACAAAAAAACTATACATGCCATTATAACCATGACTTAAAAACATCAAAATCTATGGGTATAGCCGAGGGATAGTGTGATAGGTCTCTGCCAAGCTTCCAACCTGAACGAGCTTCTGATAACTATAAAACATGGAAAATAACACTAGTATGCATATAATGCTTAGTAAGTTCGTATAACATAAAACTTAACTTACCATTTCATTACATAATATTAAAATTTAGCATGGCATAATCCAACCAATAGCTTGGCCAAAGCCTAAGCATCAACAAAAACATGTTAGCATATATGAACATAATTCATAGGCAATTAAACATGGATGACCATTTAACTTAAACATGATTCATTTGGATTTTTCATCCTTCTCAACATAACATAATTTCCATGTAGCTCACCATCTCAAAGTATTTCATACATTTATGTTTTGGTTCATATAGAACACATACCATATCCTTGTAAATTCATGCCCTTTGAGCCGATTAGAATACCCTGGATACGTGGGATAGCTCACACGAAGTTTGCTAAATATATAACCGTAGTCTGTCCTTTCCTTTACATATAAGCTTGCATGAGCTGTAAAATGAGTATGCTCACACGAGCTGTGAAATGGGCCTACTCACATGAGCTATGGGTCAGAACGTAGCAACATGGTACTACTCCACAAGCTATCGAGTATCCGCAACAAATGCCAAAACTCAGCCACCGGTAGGACATTCGAGACTAGCACCCGAAACATGTAAACCCTAATGACATGTCATTTGTATCCTATGAATTCTTAAAGTTTAAATAGGGCTTGGTAGTCGACGTATCATCGTTGGATATGCAACAATTATTTACAAAGCAATCCACAATACATACATAGTTCGCTAGAAAGCATATAAACATTATCCGATTACCCGAACTTACCTCGAGGATAAAAACGTAAAAATAGAGTCGAACAATTCGAAGATTTATCTTTATCCTGATCTAAAGCCGTACGAGGTCTATATTGATCTAAACAAATAAATTCAATCCATCTAATATCTATTCTATACAATTCAATCCAAAATTCATATGTTTACAAAATTATATTTTTGCCCCTATTATTTTGATTTCTTTACAATTTAGTCCTTAAGCTCGTATAGTGAAATTGATGCAAATTCATCCTTAACCCAAGCTAGCCAAATTTCATATAGGCTCATAGTAGGTCATATATTTCATTATTTCTCAATTTCACCACATATTTTACGCAATTTTTAAACAAGTCATTGTTTGACATTTTTAACAAAATTCACTTTACAAAAGTTGTTTATCTAACAACAAAGATTCATTTTCTTCCATCAAAATAAAAAACAATATGAATCCATTCATGGTAAAACTTTATTCTTTTAACATTTTTGTAAATTAGTCTGGGCTAGCTACATTAAGCTACAACAACTCTAAAAACATAGAAATCTTTAGAAACGGGATGAAAATACACTTACATGCACAAATTAATGTTGGCCGAACCTTCAGTGGTAGATAGGAAGAAACAAAGGTGATGACTTTGTTTTAACCATTTTACTATTATGTAATTATTAATTTACTAAATTAACCTTAATTAAGAACCTTTAAAATAACTTAAATGATATCCATAAAAGTCCACTCATAAAAAAATGGTATAATTACCACATAAATCCCTTAGATATTTAATTTCATAGCTATTTAGTACCTTTAGCTTGTAGAACTCAAATTTTGCATCTTTTGCAATTTAGTCATTTTTATCAAATTAAGCATGTAAACGGTAAAATTTCTTAACGAAATTTTTATACGATAATAGTAACATACCGTAGACATTAAAATAATAATAAAATAATTATTCACAGATCAGATTTGTTGTCCAAAAACCACTATTCCAATTTTACTAAAAATGGGTTGTTACAACTACATTTATAATTCCTTTGACTACTGCATCTCGTATAAAGTAATACTTCTAATTAATGTGTTTCGTCATCTTGTGACGTCTCATTTCCTTGGTATTAGATATTGCAACACTGTTAACATAATATAGTGTTATAGCTTTTTCCATACCAAGAATGACTTCAAGATCGGTTAAGAAATTTCGAAGCCATATTGCTTCTTTCGTTGCCTTAGAAGCAGCCACATAATCGACCTCTATAGTAGAGTCGGCAATACAAGTTTTACACTTCTCCATAGTAGGAAAAATACATTTCCTAATGTCGATTTCCACGAATCTTTATAGTTTGGAAGTCTGAGTTTGTGTATCCAATAGGAGCAAGGTTCTGCCCATAATATACAAGCATATAAGCCCTGGTTCTTTTAAGATACCTAATATATGCTTTACTACTTGCCAATGCTTGAGGCTAGGATTCTCTTAGTATCGACTAACCATTCTTACTGCGAAACAGATATCTAGACGTGTGCAAAGCATCAGGTACATAAGGCTTCTAACTACCAAAGCATATGGAACATAACTCATATATTCTCTTTCTTTTATTGTCTTAAGATAGTCATCTAAAGAAAGATGAAAACTTGATGCGTTTAGCTAAGCACCTGGCTTTGCATCGATCATTGCAAAACATTCCAGTACCTTATTAATGTATGAAGCTTGTGATAGAGCTATCGTTTTATTTTTTCAATCCCTAAGGATTCGAATTCCAAGAATATAACTAGCTTCACCCAAGTCCTTCATGCGAAACTGTTGAGCTAACCATATTTTAACCGATGACAATTCTCCTATATCATTTCTAATAAGTAGAATATCATCGACATACAGAACAAGAAAGACCACCTTTTTGTCCTTTATGTGCTTATAAATGCAAGATTCATCAGCGTTTTGCTCAAACCAAAAATTCTTAATCATTTGATCAAATGTTTTATTCCATGAGCGAGACACTTGCTTAAGTCCATAAATGGATCCTAGCAGTTTGCAAACTTTCTCCTCCATTCCTTTGACAACATAGTCAGTAGGTTGAAACATATAAATAGTCTCATCAAGATAGCCATTCAAGAATGTTGTCTTGAAATTCATTTACCAGATCTAATGATCAAGAGAAACGATAATGGATAAGAGTATACGGATAGACTTGATCATGGTGTAAACTCTAATTTATATAGGTTTTTCAATAGTTTATGACACCTTTTTTACTTTAAAATAATATTAATCCTGAGTATTTGATTACTAATTGGGTGGATTTTATTTATATTTCAATAATAAGTTTGATTTAACGAAGAATGTGATTTTATACTATTTCGCACTAAATTTGTACACAACTTAATTATTTTATGTTACATATTGATTTTGACAATATTTTTTAATGCAGTTAGACCAAGGAAATTATGCATGATTTATTTTTAAATTAAAGCTACATGGACATGCCCAATTTCACTCTACATGGACGACAAATACATGCAAAATGGGTCAAGAAGAGTTGATTTGATCCAATTAAAGAAGGGTTAATTGATGGACAAGTCTGGTAAATAATTGGGTCAGCAAACCATCCAAACAAGGGAGAACAATCCCAATTCGGCAAAGGCATTTGGACAGCTCAAAAATTCACTTTTGGGAGATTTATTGGAGGTCCCTACACTTGCAAATAAATAAGAAAATTGCACACCAACTTTGCCCAAGAAACAGTCCAACCCTTGCTTTATTCATGCATGATATAATGCATGAATCAAGCAACCAAACAACTCCATTCTCCACAATTTATGGTCGACCATGGGAAGAATAAACCTAAGAGATTCATCATTCTATTTTTAGTAAACACACCTACCATCCTTTACTATAAATACCCACCTCCAGTCTTCATTTCAATCATCCATTAATCATCCCTCATTTCATAATCAATTTTCATTTCTCATTTCTCATTTCATTCTTTCATTTTTTCCTTTCTTCCCATACATAAGCATTCATAATCCCCTTCTCCCTTAGCCAACAAAACCTTGAGAAGATACTCTGTTGGTCGGCCACCTTGAGAAACAACTTGCAAAGGAGCAACACGAGGATTGGAGGAAGCCACTTCGGTTAGATTCTGTAGAATTGTCGAAACAATCAGTGTTTATCCTTCCTTATCCTTGTTTACTTCTAATCATGTTTGAAATGTGTTTTGTTATCTCGCCATCAACGATGGTAGCTTAAATTTTTTTAGCTAGAATGATTGCATTAATTTAATAAAGTTCATTTAAATTGTGTTTATAATGTTTTGGGCCTTAATCGTTCATGTTTTCAATTAAAATTATGTATTTCATTCATACGTGATTGAATGCATTAGAATTAGTGGAGCAATCCTAATCAGACTATGATTAATAGATGCAATAATTGAAGAGTGCATGCTTAATTTAGATCCTAACCCGACTAAATTGAAGATTCATAATAACTCAAAATAGCTCTATTATCTTGCATAGTTTTTAGGCTTATGTGATCAAATTGTTTCAAACCTAACCTGTCCTTGTTACTTCACATGAATTCTAAGAAACCCTTACTTGAATATGATCAATAAAATGCATGTTTTTCTAAGTAAAGGATTCTGAAATAACTTAATTTTGGTTTCAAACTCATGAATGGTTGAGTTGCATTGGATTATGTTTCCGAAATATTGTATGCATGATGAAAATGAACTAAGTTGAATAATGTGACTATTCTAGCCTATGCATGTTATTGTTGTTGAAAATTGTGATTTTGCTGCCAAACCCATCCCATAAATTCTAATTTATCATTAGGGATCATCTAGCAATAAGGATAAATTGCATTAGGGATCATCTTGCATCTAGTTAATTGTTCCTTACATCCATCACTCAAAATATTGTGTTTTTATCACCAACTTGTGAACTTTAATTTTACAATTAATTGATTAACATGCACAGTCCCTGTGGAGATGATAACTCTTTTACTTACTTATTACTTGATAACGACTATGTAAAAGTTTTTGGCGTCATTGCCAGGGACTATTGCCTTAATCATTTTTGTGAAATTATTCTTTCCAATTTGGATTTTATTTTATTTTTATTTGATTTCTAGGTTTACTAATTAATTTTTTCTTTATTCTTTTATTTTTTCTGTGAGTTATTTTCAGGTGTTTATGAGCATAGATCGAATCATCGATTTATTACCTGTAGACCCTAAAATTGAGTGGATATTTAGACAAAGAAGACGAAAAAGAATAGCCCAAAGACGTCGAAATGGACCTTGGAAACCAAAATGATGTTCAAGGAAATAGAACCGCTAATTTTCACAATCTAATCCTTATTGCTGATGATAGGGATCGAGCCATAAGACAGTATGTTGTGCCACTTTTGAATGAGCTAAATTTTGCAATTAGAAGACCGAAGATCGAGGCACCCCATTTTAATAGAAGCCAGTGATGTTTTAAATGCTTCAAACCATGGGACTGTTTAGTGGTATGCCCACAGAAAATCCATACCTTCAGCTTGAACTATTCATGGAGGTGAGCTATTCCTTCAAGATAGCTGGTGTAACTGAAGACGTATTGAGGTTGAAGTTGTTTTCGTACTCGTTTCGATATCGAGCATGAGCATGACTTAATTTGTTGCCACCACATTCAATTTCCACTTGGCAAGAATTAGTTGAACGCTTTCTGGTAAAATATTTCCCACCAAGAAAGAATGCTAAGTTGCGAAATAAGATCAGTACTTTTCAATAATTGGATGACGAGTCCCTATACAAGGTGTGGTAAAGATTCAAGGATTTACTTCGTAAATGCCCTCACCATGGGATTCCACATTGCATCTAGTTAGAGACATTTTATAATGGTCTCAATGCATACACAAGGTTGGTGGTAGATGCTTTTGCGAATGGTACTCTCTTGTTGAAGTCTTATAATAAGGCTTACGAGATCATCGAGAGAATAACAAGTAACAATTACCAGTGGTCGACAAATTGAGCAGCATGAAGAAGATGAGTAACCGGAGTGTATGAAGTCGATGCCCTGATTTCATTCTCAACTCAGGTATCTTCAATCTCTTCAATGAAGAAACAATTGACTACTAATGGTTTTAATCCTATTGAAGTCCAACATCCTAGACAATTTGAGGTTATTCCTACGTATATTGTGAGGATGGTCATTGTTTCGAGAATTGTCCACCAAATCCCGAGTCAGTTTATCATGTAGGGAATTAACACCAAAGTAGAAGTGAACAATGACTACAGTCCAATTTCTACTGTCCTTCATGGAGAAACCACCACAAATTTTCTCGGAATAACCAAGAATATAGACCGAACAACAACTACATGTAGCATAGACCAAGTCAATCCCAAGGGTTTAATCAACAAGTTCCAAAACCATAACAAGCTGAGTCATCTAATAGTTTGGAGAACTTGCTGAAGGCGTACATGGCAAAGAATGACGCCTTAATCCAAAGCGAAGCAGCAACACTAAAAAATTTGGAGAACCAAATGGGTTAGTTAGCTATGGAATTTCGTAATAGACCGTAAGGAGACTTGCCGAGCGATACAGAAATTGCAATAAATTTGGGTAAGGAACATTGCAAGGTAGTTGCTTTACAGAGTGGTAAGACTTTGGAACCCAAGAAAATTATGGTTGAAGATGAACCTATTGAAAATGATGAAAGTCAAGCAACAATTGAAATTCCTACACCAGAAGAGCCAAAGCCTACAAATTATGATGAGGTAAAATCTAAACTAGTGAATTCTAATAAGCTAACATCTTCTTTAGATGTAGATTTATCTCCTTAGAAAATTTGCCCAGTCCAATGCGAAGTTCCATCACCTCCGTATCCTCAAAAATTCTAACCAAAAAAGCAGAAACAAGAGCTGCAATTCAAGAAGTTTTTGGATGTTCTAAAGCAACTTCAAATAAATATCTCGTTGGGGGAGGCTTTAGAACAAATGCCCAACTATGACAAGTTCATGAAGGCTATTCTGTCTAAGAAGAAGAGACTTAGTGAGTATGAGACTGTAGCACTAATGAAGAAGTGCAGTGCATTCTTACAGAACAAGCTACCTTTGAAACTAAAGGACCCTGGAAGTTTTACCATACACTGTAATATTAAAGAGTCTTATTGTGGCAAAGCTTTGTGTGACTTAGGAGCAAGCATTAACTTGATGCTCAAATCTATTTTCAAGCTATTGGGAGTAGGTGAAGTAAGACCCACGACTGTGACACTCCAATTGGATGATCGATTTTTAGCATACCCTGAAGAAAATATCGAGGATGTTTTGGTAAAAGTAGATAAGTTTATTTTTCTTGCTGACTTCATTGTCTTAGATTTTGAAGCACATAAAGAAGTGTCGATCACTCTGGGGAGACCTTTTCTAGCCATGAGAAGAACGCTAATAGACGTGCATAAAGGTGAAATCACTATGAGAGTTCAAGATGATTTGGTAACATTTCATATTCCTAAGGCAATAAAATTTCTAATCCGGTGGAGGAATGTTTAGCGATGGAGGAGTTAGAAACCTTATTTCTATAGAATGGGAGAACAATCTTGGAAAGGGCCCATTTGGGAACACCTTAGGATCTAAACCGTTGGAAGATGAAGAAGGTAATAAAAATATGGCTTTAATGGAAGTCAATCCGAGGGGCTATGTTCAACTAGCACAGTTTGAACCATTAGAGTTAAAAGTTCAAGAATTCGCACAACTGAAGTTGTTAATCGAGGAAGAACCCGAACTTGAACTTAAGGTACTTCCTTCCCATTTGAAATATGTTTATTTGGTTAACATTCTACTTTGTCTATGATTGTTTCATCAGAATTAATAAAACAACTAGAGGTGCAACTGGTCGAAGTTTTAAAGAAATTTAAAAAGGCAATCGACTGGACCATAGTTGATATTCAAGGAATAAACCTTTCTTTCTATATGCATAAAATTATCTTAGATGAGGGTGAGTGAGCTAGAATTGATGGTAAAAAGAGACTTAATCCTATCATGAAAGAGGTTTCTTGAAAGGAAGTTATTAAATGGTTAGATGCGGGAATTATCTACCCCATCTCAAATAGTTCATGGGTAAGTCTGGTACAGTATGTATCAAAGAAAGGTGGAATCACCATTATTAAGAATGATTGAAATGAGGTAATCTCGATGGGAACAGTCATGGGTTGGTTTGTATAGAGTACAAAAAATTGAACAAAGCCACTTGAAAGGATCATTTTATGTTCCCTTTTATAGATTAGATGTTAGAGTGACTGACAGGTGACGAATATTACTGTTTCTTAGATGGATATTTGAGATATGACCAAATATTTGTAGCGCTGGAGGGCCAACACAAAACCAGTTTTACTTGCTCGTACGGTACGTTTACTTTTAAGTGAATGCCTTTCGATTTATGTAATGCACCTACCACATTTCAACGATGCGTGATGGAAATATTTACTAATATGGTAGAAAATTTTGTTGAGGTTTTCATTGATGAGTTTTCTATTTTTGGTAATACTTACGATGTTTGTTTGGTTAATTTGGCTAAGGTACTGAAAAGATGCGATGAGACAAATCTTATCCTTAACTGGGAGAAATGTCTTTTTATGGTTAAGGAGGGAATTGTCTTGGGCACAAAATTTCCAAAAAAGGGACTGAAGTCGATAAAGTAAAGGTGGACGTAATTGGAAAATTACCATCACCAGTTTGTATAAAAGGAGTTAGAAGTTTCTTCGGCCATGCCGACTTTTACCAAAGGTTTATCAAAGTGTTTCAAAAATTTCCAAGCCTTTGTTTTCCTTACTAGGAAAAGACACCATTTTTGAGTTTAAAAAAGCATGTTTGGAAGCTTTTGAAGAGTTGAAAAATTGATTAATCTTAACCCCTATAATCATTACACCTAATTGGAACTCACCATTCGAGTTGATGCGTAACGCAAGCAATTTTGCTGTTGGAGCTGTGATGGGTCAAAGAAGAAACAAAATGTTTCATTCGATATATTATACAATTAGAACTTTGACAGAAGCCCAACTTAATTACATGGTAACTGAAAAAGAACTCTTTGCTATAGTTATTGCTTTTGACAAGTTCCGTTCATATCTCATTCGACCTTTAGATACTTACTCACAAAGAAGGATGCTAAACTGAGGCTAATTCGATAGATACTTTTACTTCTAGAATTTGACCTTAAGATCCAAGATAGAAAAGTTGTTGAAAATAAAGTAGCCTATCATCTGTCCAGATTGGAACAAAATGATGAAACTCATTCACTTATTCCAATTAATGAGAATTTTCTAGATGAGCATATCTTTGAAGTAAGTCAAATTCATGAAATACCTTGGTTTGCTAATTATGCAAATTATTTAGCATGTGGAATAATTCCTTGAGAAGTGACATACCAAGAAAGGAAAAAAATCCTTCACAATAGTCGGTATTATTTTTTGGAGGATCCATTTTTGTTTAAACAATGTACAAATAACATAATCAAGAAGTGCAAATCTGAAAGTGAAATTGATGAGATCTTGTATCACTGTCATTCATCTCTAAGTGGGGAAAACTTTGGTGGTTCTCATACTATAGTGAAGATCTTACAAGTTGGATTCTTTTGGCCTACAGTGTTCAAGGATGCGTATGCATATGTGAAAAATTGTGATAGATGCCAAAGGATCAGAAACATATCGAGGAGGAATAAGATGTCCATGACAAAAATTTTAGAGGTAGAATTATTTGACGTATAGGGCATTGATTTTCTAGGCCTGTTTCCTTCTTCCTATGATAACAGGTATATGTTAGTAGCTGTGGATTACGCATCCAAGTGGGTTGAACCTGAGGCATACCCAATGAATGATGTTATGGTTGTAATGTGATTCCTACAAAAGCATTTATTTACACGGTTTGAGACTCCTAGAGCTATAATTAGCAATGAAGAATCTCACTTTGTAAATAAATGACTTAAGTGGTTGCTTGAAAAGTGCAATGTGAAACACAAGATTGCCATTGCCTATCAGCCACAGTCAAATGAGCAAGTTGATTGAGTAAATCGTGAGATCAAAGGTATCCTTGAGAAGGTGGTTTGACCTAATAGAAAATATTAGTCTCGAAGGCTCAATGATGCTCTATGGGCCTATCAAACTACTTTTAAGACACTGTTAAGAAGGGCTCTTTATCTGTTAGTCTTTGGAAAGGCATGTCATTTGCCGCTTGAGTTGGAGAATAAAGCTCACTAGGCTTTGAAACAATTAAATTTGGATCTTAAATAAGCTAGTAAGAGAAGGATGTTACAGCTTGATGAGCTTGAAGAGTTGAGGTTATTTTCATACGAGAATGCTAAGATGTATAAAGAAAAGACTAAGAGATGGCATGACAGTCATATACAATCTTGTGAATTCAAATAAGGTCAGAAAGTACTGTTACTTAATTCAAGGCTAAGGTTATTTTTGGGAAAGCTTAAATCCCGGTGGAAAGGACCTTATATCATCCACAAAGTTTATCCATATGGAGCTGTAGAACTGTACAACAACAATTGAGGTATATTTTAAGTTAATGGTCAACATCTCAAACACTATTAGAATGGTGAAGTTGAGCTAATTGAAACCTCGTTCAATTTAATAGACCATTGATTTTAATATTTTTATTTTTAATAAATCACATACATAGAAATTATTTTTCTTGAATTAGTACATTAAATTAAATATGTCTAAGGAGATTGGAATTTAAACGGGACCACTTGTGACCCCTCCAACCTTTCCTGGGGTATTAATTTAATATAATTTTTCGAGAAAAAAATTTCTAAGTAATCTGAAAGAAATTTTTTATTTTAATTTTTATTTGTAAATTTTTCTTTCGTTTGTGCTTAATAAGAGGGTCAACTTGGCTAAAGTACTAATTAGTTTATTTTTCTAGTTCAGTTTAATTTTTTAGTACAACAAATAATTGCAGTTTGGGCTTGAGGTCTAGAATAGCGAATAGGAGGAAGTTACCCATCATTGCCGTCCAAAGGGTTCCGTAAAACCCTAAATTTTTTCGCCATTTTCCTTCTCTCTTTACCTTGCCGCCCAAGCATCCTTTATAGCTAAATTTTTACTACAAATTTACCTTAATTTACTACTATATAAACCCCTCTACCATCATATTTTTCACACCATTCAAGCAATTAGCTTAAGCCTTAGCCACCTACTTTTCTTCTCTTTGCCCCTGGCCCCAAATCTTGAAAGATCTCCCAAATTTCTTTCTTTTTCAAAAAACCCTCCTATTGCCGCAACAATATCGTCGTCAGAGCAACCTTGTCGCTGTCGCAATACCATCGTTGTCGTAATGTCGTCGCCGTCGTAATCTTTCACATTGTCAATTCTTTCTTCTTTCTTTACCAAAATTTCTTTTATTTTTCGGGAAAAGTTACCATGTCTCACAAAAGAAATAAATCTTTTAAAAATTCTACTAAAAATCCAATTGTGATTCAAGATGAGGAAGAAAGGGAAATATTTGATTCTATCTTCAAAAATCAGCCTGTGATGTCGAAAAAAGGTTTCAATTTAGAGAGAAATGACAAGATGATCATACCATTGTCACTTTGAAAAATGATTGGTGCTTTAAATTGGGAGCAATTCTGTGATGTACGATCAATGCCTAATGTTAATGAAGTTCTTGTTCATAAAAATAAGTTACCCTTTACTTCTAAGTCCGTTAATGATTTGTTTTACTTATTTGATGTTGAAGAAGATGAGTACTCTATCATGTAACAAATATCAATTGAGATTTTCTTCAACAAGTACTTAATGTGGTTACGAATCTAGGAACCCAATAGGTTATAGGAAAGTATGGTAATCATTCTTGCCGAAAGGAATATTTAAATCCAGTGGCTATGGTTTGGTTCTACATTATTCGATATAACTTCATGCCTATCTCACATAGTTTCACCATCACGTTGGAACGAATGCTTTTGTTTTATGCAATTATGATAGAAAGGTCTATCAATGTTTGGAGAATTATTCTCAAGGAGATCCAAGATTGTGCTAAAAAAAGGCAGGAAGTGCCTACTTTCCATCATTGATTACTTCACTTTGCTTCAAGGCCTAAGTAAGATCAAAAGCAAACCTGAAGGACCTTTAAGTTCAAGGTTCCATAATAGGGCATGACCTTGAAAAGTTACTGTAGAATATTGAATTATTGAACCAAGTTGATCCAAATAGCCTTGAACCAAGTTGGTGTAGAATATTGAATTAGAAGTTGACTCAGTAAATGAAATAGAAGAGGCAGAAACTGAAGAGAAACCAAATAGCCTTGAACCTAGGAAGGAACCAAATGTTTCTGAACCAGTGAGCCAAGTTTTTATCCTGAGTTAACCATTCCTACTTCTTCAAATAGTATGAAGAATTCAAAATTTTCAACTATGATGGGTATGTGGAAATTCATGTATAATAAACAACAAGCTTACTGGAGATATGCAAAAGTTAGAGATGATACCATACGAAATACTTTTAAGAATATCTCTAACTGTTTTGTTCCTGAGTTTCCAGATCATATCTTTGAGACATGACAAGAAGAGATTGTGGGATCAAGTGCAAAAAAGAAGGGAAAAGGAAAAAGACATATAGGATGACATGAGTTAAAAAAGGGGGATGATTCTTTTTCTTCAGTATTTAGTTTTAGGCATTTATATTTCTTTCCTTAGTCTTTTTGCTTTAGCAGAATAAGGAAGAAATTACAAACATGAATAAATTAAGCTCAATGCCTCTTCTCTAACATAAAGCAAAGTGATGTGGTAATGTGAATGATCATGTCTAGGATTGGATTGTTAAGAAGGACTTGGTATTTAAGCAGTCTTTATAACTCACCTCCCTTTACTTACAATCTTACCTGGTGTTCAGTTCTCATTCATTACTTTGTTTCTGTAATGAGAACATTGCTTCTTTTTAAAGGGGGTAAGGCAATATTTGCATAAATTTTAAATTTTTTATTAATTATGATTCAATGTTTTCACATAAGTATGCAAAAATAAAATGATGTTAAGAGAAAATTTTTGCTCATAAGTTAGCTTGAATGCAAGTATGATTTTTGATTTTATCGGAGTTTTTTTATGTTATCTTGAGCTATTAAATACTTGTATGTTCTTAGGTATTATGTAGTTTTTTCCATGAAAATTTAATTTCCTTAGAGATAGACATGTATGAAGGTTTAAATCCTTAGAATTGTGTCACATCCCAAAAATCAGGTTAGTAGAAATTGGGTTAATAAACCGAGAGAGTGGTCGCCCAAATTTTATTTATTTATTTATTTTAGATGATATTTTGATATTTATAAATATCAAGTATAGTGGTTGATTAGTGGTGGAGTTTTCCATGATGACTTGTGTTCGAATCCCTTCCCTCACACTATTTTCTATGTGTTGCAATTCTGCCTCAAACCTTAGTAAAGATCACACCATGTTTTTAAAATAAATATGGTAGGAACTAAAATAAGGAAGTGAAGTGGTCAAGTGGTTAAGTGCTCCTAAGCTATCCTAGAGGTCCTAAGTTCAAGTCCCCTTGTTCTTATCTTTTTATTTAATTATTTTTAATAGAATTTCCATGTGCATAATGTGCTTGTTGTCTACCTCATTTTTACCTTGTTTAGGAGTATTCCTTTCCCTCTTTATGAGTCAAACTTACCATAAGTTGAGGTAACATGATCCCCTTTTCACTCCATGTCTTCCTCTATGGCCAAAACTTTATATCTTGCTTATTTATTATGATTCAATGAGCCTAGTCACAGTTGACCAAGCTTACCACTCCCTTTGCCATGCCTACCTCCTTTATTCTCCCATATTCCCATTTTTTTCATTTCTTTCACCTCTATTTTCTCTCAACTTTAGAAAAAGAACCACCACCCCTTTTCTTTAGTCTTTGCTTTTCCTCTACCACAACCGACCCTTGTACCACCATCGACACACATTTTAGCCACTATAAGCACTACCCTTCCTCCCTTCTATCACTGATCGTCACCACGAGTCACCACGGATCCTTCTCTTCCTCCACATTAATTTCTTTTCTTACTCCTTTCTCCCTATCTTTTTCACCAAAACACCATAGCCATTTGCCATCGGACCGCCACTCCACCATTACCAGACCGCCGTCGAGCCACCACCGTCGCTGTTGTTGGACCACCATCACTCTTCAATTGAGTAAACTCACATTTTCTATTCACTCTACCAATCATTTTAGATCACTCAAATCAATAATCTCATTCCTTCCTTGATTAATCAACCATTCCATATTGAATCAAGTGTAAGTGTGGGTTATTTGGATTGTAAAATCATTCTCTTGGTGATTTCATATCATGGCCGAATGGTATAGTGGCCATAGGGACAACGTAATATTTTTTTAATTATTTATTATCATACTAATTCGATTTCATATTGACTTTGAAGGGCCGAACGATATTCATAAATGAGACCCTAACTTCGAATTAGAAACCCTCCTTTCAAGAGTCTTAGATCATGGGTTAAGCGTTGATGAGACTTGTAATAATCAAACTTTAAAGTGACAAAAATATTATCAAAGGATCCTAATTAATAAACGTTACTTATGTGTTAGATTGTCTTGCGAGATAGTTTGAGTGGAATTGTTAAGAAGGATTGTGGCAGTTGGATCTACAATATAAGGTGTGGGACTTAAACATTTAATTTGTATGTAATATGTTCACTTTCATTTTAATAACATTGACACATCCCACACTTTATTAATTTATGCACTATAATGAAAACAAGGAAGTGTTCTGACATAGTGGTAGGAAGCTCCTTAGCTATCCTAGAGTTCTCTAGTTCAAATCCCCTTTTTCTCATATTTTTTAATTAAATTTTTGCACATAGTTAACATGTGCATTTAAGCCTTGCCTTCCAGCCCTATAGTTGCCCCAAATGGAGTGATTCCCTTCCTCCTTTAGAAGTTGAACTTGCCATAATTTGTGAGATACATCCCCCTTTTCACTCGTCTCACTCCCTTGCCGAAACCTCTTTTCTTGCCAAACTGTTGTGATACAATAAACTTGGTCATGGTTGACCAAGCTACACACACCATTGTCGTCCTCTACCCTCATTTTTACCATATTCTTTCATTTTTTTAATTTTTCTTCATCTTCTTTCTCTCTAAAATTTAAAAAGAGCCACCACCATCTTCCTTTAATTTTTGTTCTTCAACTACCACAACCAACCCTTCCAGCACCATCAAGTGACCTCTTAGCCACCTTAAGCACTACCCTCTCACTCATCTTCTCTTCTACCACTGTGACCACCACCACAAAGCACCACAGATCTTCTTGTCCTCCACCTATTTCTTTTCTCTTCTCTCATTTTTCTTCCAAAATTTGGTGATCTAACCTTCCTTCCTTTTATTTTTTCTCACCATCGTCAGACTGCCGCTCCACTATTGCCAAGGATCGATCACCTATTCGATTAATTTTGAGGTGTTACAATTTTATCTAAGGTCGATCTAAGATCAGGATACTACTAGATGCAAGAAAAGGAGGTTGATGTGCCAAAGACTGCTTTCAGGACTCAGTATAGGCATTACGAATTCTTAGTGATGCTCTTCAGTCTTATGAATGCTCCTGTCGCTTTCATGAACCTAATGAATAGAGTCTTTCAACCCTATATCGATCAGTTTTCCGTGTTCTTTATTGATGAAATCCTTATTTACTCCAAGTCAAAGCTAGAGCATGAGGAGTACTTAAGGTTAGTCCTTCAAACCTTACGTGAGAAAAAAGGTGCATGCAAAGCTTAGTAAGTATGAGTTTTGGATCTGAGAGGCGACATTTTTTAGACATGTGGTATTTGACGAGGGTATTTGTGTGGATCTGAAAAATATCGAGGCTATCCTAGATTGGAAGCAGCCCATGAATGTTAGTGAGATTTAGAGTTTTCTCAGACTTGCTGGGTATTATAGGAGGTTTGTGGAGGGATTCTCGTTGATCGCGGCTCCGATGACTAGGTTATTAAAAAAGACTGCACTGTTTAAGTGGACTGATAAGTAGTAAGCTAGTTTTGAGAAGCTTAAGGCAGTCCTAACTCAGACACCGGAGTTGAGCCAACCCAAATATGGGAAATATTTTGTTAGTGGGCTACCATTGACGTCATCTAAGAAAGACTCCATATGGGTGATAGCTGATCAGTTGACTAAGTCCGCTCACTTTTTGCTCATATAAATCAATTATTTATTGTAGAGATTGGCTAGATTGTGTATCCTCAAAATTGTGAGACCCCATGGGGTACTAATGTCTATAATTTTTTATCGAGATCCTCATTTTACATCAAGTTTTTGGAAGAGTCTACATGAGGCATTTGGTACGAGATTGAATTTTAGTACAACCTATTACCTAGAGTCTAACGGACAGTCTGAGAAGGTTATTCTAATTCTCGAGGACATGTTGCAAGGTTGTGTAATCGATTTTCGAGGTAATTAGGAGGAACACCTACCACTTGTGAAGTTTGCATATAATAACAATTTTCAGCTGAACATTCAGATAGCTACGTATAAGGCACTTTATGGATGCAAATGTATGACACCTTTGTCTTGGACAGATTTGGGGGAAGTGTTATGACTAGATTTAGTGTAAGAGACTGAGAACTATGTGAAGATTTTGCAAGATTGGTTGAAAGCTGCATCAGATAAACAAAATTCTTATTCCAACTTGAAGAGGAGGGATATTGAGTTCAATGTGGGAGACCAAGTCTTTCTTAAGGTGTCGCCTTGGAAGAAGGTGTTAAGATTTGGACGCAAGGGAAAGTTAAGTCCGAGGTTCATTGAACCCTACCGCATCATTAAAAAAGTAGGACCAGTGGCATATCAGTTGGAGTTACCGCCAAAGTTGGATTGCATTCATGATGTCTTTCATATGTCTATGTTGCGACGTTATCAATTAGACCCTTCTTATGTGATTCCAGTTGAGGGGAGAGAGATTCATCATGACTTGACTTTTGAGTAGGAACCAGTGCAAATCAATCGAGATGTCAAACTGTTGAGAAGGAAACAAGTTCTGCTTGTGAAAGTGTTATGGAGGAATAACGATTCTAGTAAGGCTACTTGGGAGCTGAAAGATACAATGGGACAACAATATCCTCATCTTTTCCCATCAGGTAATTTCGAGGATGAAATTTTCTTTTAAGGAGGGTAGAGTTGTCACATCCCACTTTTCAATTAATTATACAAAAGTGATATTGTCATCTCCTATGTTTTAAACTAATTACGCAATAGTTAAAACAAGTGTTGTGGCTTAGTCGTAGGAAGCTCCTTAACTGTCCTAGAGGCCCTTCGTTTGAATTCCCTTACTCCCTTGTTTTATTTTTCTATTTTTTGGTACAATTCCCATATGCACAATATGTAACAGCCCGATTCTGGGCCTAGTCGGAATAGTGGTTTCGGGACCACAAATCCGACGAGGGAAAATATGGTTATTATTATATTTTTATGGTCTACAATTTCACGGAAAATTTTCGTAAAAATTTCGTTCGAAAATTTCGACGTTTGGGCACTCAATTTAGTCAAAAGGACTAAATTGTAAATAGTGCAAAAGTTGAGTTCTACATCTTAGAGGTGTCTAATTGTTATGAAATTTTAAATTGGAGGTCTTTATGTGGTAATTAGACCATTAGTTAGTTGATGGACAAAAATAGACATAAGAAATGGGTGAAATAGATTTTTTTAAATGGGGCATTTTAGTCATTTGGTTATTAAATAGAATTAAATGGGAAAAAGATGGCAAAATATGCTCATCTTCTTCATGGTGAACGAAATCAGCAAGGGGAAGCCATATTTAGGGTTTTAAGCTTTCAAGCTCCATAGTAAGTGATTCTAAGCCCGCTTTTAATGTTCTTCGTATTTTGGAGTCCCGTAACTTGGTTTAGTTTATTCTACCATTAATTCGTGTTAGGGTTCATATTTGGAAAAATATCCATAGGTGAAATGTGTTTATTTTGCTGTTTTATGGTGGAATATGAAGCTAGAGATTATGTTAAACAACTTTTGCTAAGCAATTTTAAGTGAAAACGGGTAAATAGACATAATCGGTAAAAATTATTAATATTCAAAAGTATGTGTTGGAGTGGGAATTTGATGTTGCCATAGAAGGGAAAAATGTTCAGCATGTTATAAAACTTAAGAATAAGTGATGAAGTTTAATTTCGAGCTTGGGGACAAAAGTGTAATTATGCAAAAGTTTGGGGCAAAATTGTAATTTTCAAAAGTTAGGTGGTGGATTATTTTAATAAATGTGAATATTAAACGAGTTAAATTTGCTATTATAGATCAAGAAAGACGTGAAGAGTATATCAAGCGGGAAAAGAAAAGATAGTGGAGTAAAGTGCAAAATTACGATATTTTGCACCGAGGTAAGTAAACACGTGACTTAATGTATTATTTTGATATTATTTGATATATGTTGGGATTTATTTGGAATTAAAATAAATGTTTGGCAATATCCTAAAAATGTTGTTAAATCGGGAAAGGTGATAAAGGGTTGCAATATATGGGTTATGGGTTGAACACTCGGAATAAGCCGTAGTATGTTGTATATAAAAGGGGTTGCTGTGTGCTGATTCCCCGATTTATGGGTGGTGCTATGTGCGTGATCCACCATATCTTTGAAATGTGAAAGGGGGTTGCTATGTGCTGATTCCCCCGAGGGGTTGCTAAGTGCTGATTCCCCGATTTCATTGGTGGTGCTAAGTGCGGGATCCACCAATAACGGCTAACATTCCGAGTGTTCAACGAAAAAGTGTGGAAGATGAATATTGTCATATGGTGGAAAATTTTATGGGGTAAATATTGAGTTGAATACTAAATCGACCCATGTATGAGATGGGAGAAAATATCAAAAACGCAAAAGGAACGATTTAATTATAAACTGTGTTGAACAACAGCAATTGGGTAACTTTGAAAAAATCACCATAAATGGTGGAAAATGAATGGGAAGCTGAATAATATATGAAATTGAAGTTGAATGTATCTATTCTCATATGAAAGAAATAGAATAAGCAAAGGAGTTGTATTTTTGGAGATATCTGAATTTTACTGAAACAGGGCTGGATTGATTTCGAGATCCCCTGTTCTAACTTTGGAAAATTACCAAAAATTGAAAAAAAATAATTATGGCATGAAATTTATATCCCTGGAATCCTTATTGAGTCTATTTTTATTAGAAACAAGCGAAACTATTTTTCAAATTTTGTACAGAGAGTTAAGTGAATTTTAGTGAGTAAGGGTCAGAACCGTTGGGCAGTGAAATAGGGGAAGGTTTAATGAATAAAATGTACTAATTGGCTGGGTTAAAAATTCTGAAATTTTTATGGTGAAATGGTATATGAGTCTAGTTTCAGGGAAAATTTATGGAACTCAATTTGGAGCCCTGTAGCTCCAGATAAAAATAAATTAGCGACTATGATGCAGAAAAACAGCTTGCTGGAAATTGCCTAAACAATAAAGTTATTCATGAATAAGTTTATATTTTGGTGTAGTTATGGGAGTAATTACTTATTTATCATGTGTTTACTTACTAAGCTATATGCTTACTCGATTTTATTTTCTCTTGGTTATAGTGACTTCCAACAACTCGGAAATTGGAACAAGTCGGACAATCATCTACACTATCCTTCACATTTGGGGTATTTTACTACTAGTGTTCAAATTTTATGGCATGTATAGACAATTTATGTAATGTGGGATCATCATGTAAATATATGTTATGGTTCCCTTTTAAATGTAATGTTTATTAATAGTTAAACTATATGTGTGTTTATACAAATGAAATTGGTTGGTATATTGGAATGTGTTCTAAATTTGCAGGAGGTTTAAGCAAAATAAGTAGGAATGTTGTCGAAATTTTTAAAATTTAGTAATACCTCATACTGCTCGTAAGGAATACAGGTAAGGGGTGTTACATTTTAGTGGTATCAGAGCTACGGTTTAGTCGGTTCTCGGACCAATAAAATACGTGTGGAAGTCAGTCTATACATGCCATAAAATTATTGTGATAGTGTGATGATTTCTGACAATTTAAAATTTTGTTTTATATAGTAAATGGATCCTGATCGAAGTGTGGCAGATGATTTTGAAAGTAACGCGCCGGCTCTCGTGCAAGGGACCGCGCAGGAAGAGAGTAGACATGAGACACATGGACAGGATGAGGCTCGGGAAGCCTTCCTCCGAATGATGACTGATTGGTATATAGAATATGTCCGTGTAAATCCGAATGTTCCTCCTCCTCCACCCCCTCCTATTCCTCAACCGGTCCTCGTAGCTCCACGGAGTGCCAAATTGGTGAGATCAAGTAAGGCACCTGTTGATAGAATTTGAAAGCATGGGGCTGAAGATTTCAGGGCCAATGTTGATGATGATCCGAAAAAAGCCGAGTTTTGGCTTGAAAATACTATTCGGGTATTTGATGAATTATCTTGCACCCCTGACGAATGTTTGAAATGTGCTGTGTCTTTATTGAAGGATTCGACATATCGTTGGTGGAAAACATTGATATCGGTGGTTCCAAAAGAAAGAGTTACTTGGGACTTCTTTCAGGAAGAATTTAGAAAGAAATATGTAAGCCAACGATTTATTGATCAAAAACGCAAAGAGTTTCTCGGGTTGAAACAGTAGAATGTCCGTAGAGAATATGAACGGAGTTTGTTCGGCTTAGTAAATATGCCCAGAATGTGTGCCTACGGAGGCTATTATGTGTAAAAGATTTGAAGAGGGCTAAATGAAGACATTAGATTGCATGTTGGGATTTTAGAGTTAAAAGAATTTGTGGTGTTAGTTGATCGGACTGTAAAGTCAAGAACTGAGTAGAGAAAGAGAAGGGCGTAGATGGAATCTCGAGATGTAAGGAAGAGGACAATGGGCGAACATTTCAATCTCATCCAAGAAGTTTAAAGGATGGATCCACGACCAACTGGTTCAGTTGGGTATTCACGCAGAGACCGAGGGAGGTCGTATTCTGGAGCTACAACTCGAGCTACCTCTGTAGCAAGTGTGGGCAATGTAGGAAACACCCGTCCTGAATGTCAACAGTGTGGCAGGCGACATATTGGTGAGTGTTGGGGATTTAAACGAGCTTGTTTCTGTGTGGTTCCCAAGAGCATTATGTAAGAGATTGCCCTGAGAGAAGAGAGGAAGAAAATTTGCCAAGAGCTGGATCGGGTGATATTGTTAGTAGAGGGAGACCGCCGAGAAATGTGGGAAGCAAAGTCAGTGGTAAAAGTGTGATGAAAGATGCAGATGGAGGATCAGAAATTAGAGCGCCTGCCAGGACTTATGCCATACGTGCTCGAGAGGATGCCTCATCTCCCGATGTGATTCTTGGTACATTTTCTCTTCATGATATAGATGTTATTGCTTTGATTGATCCGGCTCTACTCATTCATATGTATGCATGAAATTGGTATCTAGTAAGAAATTGCCTGTTGAAAACACTGAATATGTAGTTAAAGTATCAAATCCATTAGGCAAGTATGTCTTAGTTGATAAGATTTGCAAGAATTGCCCCCTGATGATTCAAGGTCACTGTTTCTCGCTAATTTGATGTTGTTACCATTTGATGAGTTCGATTTTATTTTGGGGATGGATTGGTTGATATTGCATGATGCCAAGGTGAATTGTAGATGAAAATTCTTGAATTAAAGTGTGAAAATGGTGAAATTCTCGGATTGAAACAGAGGAGCCGAATAAGTTGCCTATGGTGATTTCGCACATGTCCGCCGTAAATACTTGAGAAAGGGATGTGAAGTTTATCTTGCTTATGTGTTGAATCTTGATATAAGCGGTTCAAGCTTGAATCGGTCTTGGGTAGTCTGTGAATTTCCAAATGTATTTCCAGAGGAATTGCCTGGGTTACCTCCGATTAGAGAAGTTGAGTTTTCTATTGATCTTTATTGCATCGCATCGAATTCTATTGCACCGTATCGAATGGCTCGATCGAGTTGAAGGAATTAAAAGCTCGATTACAAGAGTTGATGATAAAGGATTTGTGAGACCGAGTTTTCTCCTTGGGGTGCTCTGTGTTATTTGTGAAAAGAAGGACGGCTCTATGAGACTTTGTATTGACTATCGTCACTCAATAAGGTGACCATAAAGAACAAGTATCCTTTGCGAGAATTGATGATTTGTTTGATCAATTAAAAGGGCAATGATGTTCTCAAGATCGATCCGAGGTCCGGTTACTATCGGTTGAGAGTTAAAGAGTCGATGTGCCGAAAACCGCCTTTAGAACGAGGTATGGACACTATGAATTTCTAGTAATGCCTTTTGGGTTGACTAATGCTCCACTATTTTATGGACTTGATGAACCGAATTTTTCTACTACTTAGACAAGTTCGTGGTGGTGTTCATAGATGATATTTTAATCTATTCTCGGGATGAATCGGAACATGCGAACATTTGAGAAGCGTGTTGCGATTCGAGAGAAAAGAAATTGTATGCTAAATTCAGCAAAAGTGAGTTTTGGCTTCGTGAGGTTGGATTCTTGGGACATATAGTTTCAAGTGAAGGTATTCGGGTTGATCCAAGCAAAATTTCAGCAATTGTTGATTGGGAGCCACCAAAGAATGTGTTGAAGTTAGAAGCTTCACAGGCTTAGCTGGGTATTACAGACGGTTTGTCAAGGGATTCTCGATGATTGCTTCTCCTATGACTAAGTTATGAGAAGAATGTCAAGTTTGAATGGACCGATAAATGTCAACAGAGTTTTGAAAAGTTGAAGGCATTATTGATCGAGGCGCCATCTTTGGTGCAACCTGAGTCCGGAAGGAGTTTGTAATTTCTGATGATGCATCGTTGAATGGCCTTGGGTGTGTGTTAATGCAAGAGGGAAAAGTAATAGCTTATGCTTGAGACAGTTGAAACCGCATGAGAAGAATTATCCGACGATGATTTAGAATTGGCGCCATTGTTTTTGCTTTAAAAATTTGGCGTCATTATTTGTATGGTGAAAAGTGCCGAATCTTCACCGATCATAAGAGTTTGAAATATTTGATGAGTCAAAAGACTTGAATTTATGCAACGAAGATGGCTCGAGCTAATCAAAGACTATGAGCTAGTGATTGATTATCACCCGGAAAGCTAATGTGGTTCTTGATGCCTTAAGCGTAAAATCTTTATTTGCTTTGAGAGCTATGGGTACGATGTTAACTTTATCGATGATGGCTCAATGTTGGTTGAATTGAGAGCTAGACCGTTATTTCTTCAAAGAAATTCGGAATCTCAAAAGAATGACGAAGAAATTGCAAGCCAAGAGAGCTCAATGTGAAGCGGTGTTGACTCAGATTTTCAAATTGGTTGAGATGATTGCACGATGTTCGTGGGACGAAAATATGTACCGAGAAATGATGAGCTAATTCGGACTATTTTAGGTGAGGCACACAGTGGTGATTTATCAGTCCATCCGGGTAGTGTGAAAATGTACAATGATTTGAGGAAGTTGTATTGGTGGCCGGGCATGAAAAAGGATATCTCGGAATTTGTAACAAAATGTTTAATCTATCAACAAGTGAAGGTGAGCATCAAGTGCCATCGGGTTTACTTCAACCGATAACGATTCCAGAATGGAAGTGGGACAGTATCACGATGGATTTCGTGACAGGATTGCCTTTAACTCCAAAGAAGAAAGATGCTATTTGGGTAATTGTGGATAGATTGACAAAGTCAGCCCATTTTATTCCGATACGCATTGATTATTCACTTGACAGGTTGGCGGAATTATATGTTGCTGAAATAGTGAGACTACATGGGGTGCCTAAATCTATTATATCGGATAGAGATCCGAGATTTACTTGAGGTTTTGGATAAAGTTACAGAAGCTTTGGGTACGAAATTGAATTTCAAGATCGCATTTCATTCATAAACCGACGAGCAATCGAAAGGGTGATTCAAGTTCTTGAAGACATGCTCGGTGTTGTATTTTAGAAATGAAGGACAGTTGGGAGAAATATCTCATCGTTGAATTTGCTTATAATAATAGTTATCGATCAAGTATACAAATGGCACCGTATGAAGCATTATATGGGCGTAAATGTAGAACCCTTTATATTGGATGAACTCGGTGAGAATCGGATTCATGGAGTCGACACGGTGAAAGAAATCAAGAAAAGGTGAAAATAATCCATGATTGCCTAAAAGCTGCCTCAGATCGGCAAAAGTCGTATGCGGATTTAAAGAGAAAAGAAATTGAGTTTCAAGTGGGTGATAAAGTGTTCTTGAAAGTATCCCCATGGAAGAAGATTCGAGATTTGGTCGTAAAGGCAAACTAAGTCCACGCTTTATTGGACCATATGAAGTTACCGAGAGAGTTGGCCCTGTAGCATATCGGTTAGCTTTACCGCCAGAGTTGGAAAAGATACATAATGTATTTCATGTGTCGATGTTGCGACGTTATCGTTCGGATCCTTCACATATAGTTTCTCCTATGAGATTGAGGTTCGACCAGATATGACTTATGAAGAAGAACCCATAAAGATTTTGGCTCGGGAGGTCAAACAGTTAAGAAATAAAAGTGTAGCCTTAGTGAAAGTGTTGTGGCAAAAACATGGAATGGAAGAGGCTACGTGGGAACCGGAGGAAATTATGAGGAAACAAGACCCAAACCTCTTTTTAGGTAAGATTTTGGGACGAAAATCCCTAAGGGGGGAGAGTTGTAATGAATTGGATTTGGGCCTAGTCGGAATAGTGGTTTCGGGACCACAAACCGACGAGGGAAAATATGGTTATTATTATATTTTATGGTCTACAATTTCACGGAAAATTTTCGTAAAAATTTCGTTCGAAAATTTCGACGTTTAGCACTCAATTTAGTCAAAAGGACTAAATTGTAAATAGTGCAAAAGTTGAGTTCTACATCTTAGAGGTGTCTAATTGTTATGAAATTTTAAATTGGAGGTCTTTATGTGGTAATTAGACCATTAGTTAGTTGATGGACAAAAATAGACATAAGAAATGGGTGAAATAGATTTTTTTTAAATGGGGGCATTTTAGTCATTTGGTTATTAAATAGAATTAAATGGGAAAAAGATGGCAAAATATGCTCATCTTCTTCATGGTGAACGAAATCAGCAAGGGGGAAGCCATATTTAGGGTTTTTAAGCTTTCAAGCTCCATAGTAAGTGATTCTAAGCCCCGTTTTTAATGTTCTTCGTATTTTTGGAGTCCACGTAACTTGGTTTAGTTTATTCTACCATTAATTCGTGTTAGGGTTCATATTTGGAAAAATATCCATAGGTGAAATGTGTTTATTTTGCTGTTTTATGGTGGAATATGAAGCTAGAGATTATGTTAAACAACTTTTGCTAAGCAATTTTAAGCTAAGCGGGTAAATAGACATAATCGGTAAAAATTATTAATATTCAAAAGTATGTGTTGGAGTGGGAATTTGATGTTGCCATAGAAGGGAAAAATGTTCAGCATGTTATAAAACTTAAGAATAAGTGATGAAGTTTAATTTCCGAGCTTGGGGACAAAAGTGTAATTATGCAAAAGTTTGGGGGCAAAATTGTAATTTTCAAAAAGTTGGGTGGTGGATTATTTTAATAAATGTGAATATTAAACGAGTTAAATTTGCTATTATAGATCAAGAAAGACGTGAAGAGTATATCAAACGGGGAAAAGAAAAGATAGTGGAGTAAAGTGCAAAATTACGATATTTTGCACCGAGGTAAGTAAACACGTGACTTAATGTATTATTTTGATATTATTTGATATATGTTGAGATTTATTTGGAATTAAAATAAATGTTTGGCAATATCCTAAAAATGTTGTTAAATCGGAAAGGTGATAAAGGGTTGCAATATATGGGTTATGGGTTGAACACTTAATAAGCCGTAGTATGTTGTATATAAAAGGGTTGTTGTGTCTGATTCCCGATTTATGGGTGGTGCTATGCGTGATCCACCATATCTTTGAAATGTGAAAGGGGTTGCTATGTGCTGATTCCCCAGGGGTTGCTAAGTCTTGATTCCCGATTTCATTGGTGGTGCTAAGTCAGGATCCACCAATAACGGCTAACATTCCAGTGTTCAACGAAAAGTGTGGAAGATGAATATTGTCATATGGTGGAAAATTTTATGGGGTAAATATTGAGTTGAATACTAAATCGACCCATGTATGAGATGGGAGAAAATATCAAAAAGCAAAAGGAACGATTTAATTATAAACTGTGTTGAACAACAGCAATTGGGTAACTTTGAAAAATTACCATAAATGGTGGAAAATGAATGGGAAGCTGAATAATATATGAAATTGAAGTTGAATGTATCTATTCTCATATGAAAGAAATAGAATAAGCAAAGGAGTTGTATTTTGGAGATATCTGAGTTTTACTGAAACAGGGCTGGATTGATTTCGAGATCCCTGTTCTAACTTTGGAAAATTACCAAAATTGAAAAAAATAATTATGGCATGAAATTTATATCCCTGGAATCCTTATTGAGTCTATTTTATTAGAAACAAGCGAAACCATTTTTCAAATTTTGTACAGAGAGTTAAGTGAATTTTAGTGAGTAAGGGTCAGAACCGTTGGGCAGTGAAACAGGGAAGGTTTAATGAATAAACTGTACTAATTGGCTGGGTTAAAATTCTGAACTTTTATGGTGAAATGGTATATGAGTCTAGTTTCAGGAAAATTTACGGAACTCAATTTGGAGCCCTGTAGCTCCAGATAAAAATAAATTAGCGACTATGACGCAGAAAAACAGCTTGCTGGAAATTGCCTAAACAATAAAGTTATTCATGAATAAGTTTATATTTTGGTGTAGTTATGGGAGTAATTACTTATTTATCATGTGTTTACTTACTAAGCTATATGCTTACTCGATTTTATTTTCTCTTGGTTATAGTGACTTCCAACAACTCGGAAATTGGAACGAAGTCGACAATCATCTACACTATCCTTCACATTTGGGGTATTTTACTACTAGTGTTCAAATTTTATGGCATGTAAAGACAATTTATGTAATGTGGGATCATCATGTAAATATATGTTATGGTTCCCTTTTAAATGTAGTGTTTATTAATAGTTAAACTATATGTGTGTTTATACAAATGAAATTGGTTGGTATATTGGAATGTGTTCTAAATTTGCAGGAGGTTTAAGCAAAAATAAGTAGGAATGCTGTCGAAATTTTTTAAAAATTTAGTAATACCTCATACTCTGTTCCGGTAAGGAATACGGGTAAGGGGTGTTACACAATAGATGTCAACCATCCACCCTGTTGTTACCTTATGTGGAGGATTCCTTTCCTCCTTTAGCAAGTCAAAATTACCATAAGTTATGAGACACATCCCCTTTTTTGCTCCTTTGTTTCCTCTCCTTCCTTCAACTATTTTCTTGCCAAAACAAAGGTGTTGACCACCCTGAAAGCCTCCCAAACCGTCCACCACCCTCATTTCCTCCCATTTTCTCTCTTTTTGGCAACCACCACCATTTCTCTTCATCTTTGCTTCCAGTCCTCCATCGTGAGCCTTAGTTGCAGCACCACCTCACTACCATCCATGCCTCTCTTCTTTCCTCCTTTTCCTTTGATCACTACCCTTCGTCACTGTGAACCGTCACTAGACCACCGCCATTATTGTCAATACCGACGCTGATTGTCATCGAGATTTAAGGTTTTCTCCTCTTTTCCTCTCATTTCCAATTTCTTTCACCTTTTTCTTCTAGTTGACTCATTATTTAATTTTTTTCACTCTACTTGTTTACGAATCTCACCGATCACATGATTCCTTGTAGATTGTTAAACCTCTGAACTTTTCTCTAGGATTCATCTCCGAATTTGTTGTGCTATTTAGTATTGTAAGTTATGAAAACTGATGGAATCATGGCCTTTCCTTGTTATTTCCCCTTCTTCTGAAATAATGGCTCAACTATAATTACTTTCTTGAGATTAACTTTCAATCTCCATGTGTTATAAAGGACCGAACAACAATCCTCTGGGAAACCAATAGTGTGGCATCATGAGAGTAACGAATCCAAGCATTCGAATTAAGGGAAAGTATTGGTGAGGTTTCCTGCATTAGATCTTATATTAAATGCCTTATTTTTCATTAGATCATGACTAAAATGAGATATTCGTGGGATTAGATTTGTGTTTGGGACTAGATCTAAGTGAGAACTCTACAAAGGCAGCATACGGTTGAGATCTACAATAAGGTAAGGGATCTTTAACTTATGTCATGTGATGAGTGTTTATTTTTGTATAATTAGTATGTTAATAACTATTTATGTGCAGGTATGCTAAGTACCTAAAAGAATATTAAAAACCCCATCGATGAGAAACCCAAGTAAGTGACCCTATCCGTTGTTCTTGAAAATTATATTGTGTGATGTGATGATATTATGTGATTGTGATGTTTGTGCAAATTGCATCTATGTGATATTGATATATGTGTAGATCTCATTCTCATGACATATGATGTATGGCTTGTGTGTTATCATTATGATTCTGTTACGCGAATATGAAAATATGAATATGGCCATGTGATATGTGATCCTATGTGTAAAACATGTTTACAGCATGTGAATATGAATTGATTAAAATGAGAAAATGGACATATCATATGCATAGGGTGGAATTTGTGAAAGGAGGAAGATATGTGGCAGTTTATCTGCAATTATGTGACCGTTTATCCGTAATTATATGGTGACTTGTCTAAAATGGTGTTATTGGATGGATGAGTTCTGGGGAACTCAATATTGGAGTGTAGCAGAGATGGGTAGGAAAATACTTCAAATGTGCATCGTTACATAAGCAAGTCCCGGTATGGTCATATATGTGTAAAGTTTGATGATATGTGATTTTTGTGAAAATCATACATATGATGATTTGCATGTGTTACTCGATGTGTTGTAATGTATGATAAATTGTATGTATATATGTTTGTATTAGCCTCACAGTAAGCCTTTTCAAAGCTCACTCGTGTTACTCGTGTGTTTCAGATAAATCTCGTGGTTGGGACTCAGATTCAGTCATCGGAGAGGCTCTCGGAATAATTGTTTATTGGTTGCAAATTTTTAAGATAATTTGGATATTTTATGAACTTTATGATTATATTTTAGATTTTATTGTGTAGAAAATTATTGAACTATGGCATGGGGTTTTTTGTTTTACAAACTGTGGACATTGGACTCTTTGCATGAATTTTGATATGGATTAAACATTTTGATTATCAAACCAATTTTTTACAAATAATAAGTAAGTTTTTGTTGAACTTAATGTTGTACAATATCGTATAATAAGGGAATATTAAAACACATTTTCAAAGACTATATCTATTTATTTCAACTCATAGGTTTCACCATTTCTATGGCCCATGCAATCGCTTGGATTGGGCTATAATGTCTAGGCTCAGTTTGAGGGGTTAAAAATATGATATTAAATAATAAATTGATAGTACATTAAGTACTTAAAGAGGAGTTGAAAAACTTATCAAGAAGAAACCCAAGTAAGTGATCCTAACTCATTAGTTTCATGAAAGATATGTTTTGTGATGTGATGATGTATGTGATGATGACATGTGTGCAAATCTCATCTCTATGTTATGTGATACATGGCTTATCTGGTATGTTGATGATTTAAATGTGTGATATATGTGTGTGCGATGAGATCCATGATTTAATATGAAATGTATATTAAAGTATGCTTAAGTGAATAAAAGCGAATATTATGTGATATTTGAAAATGTGGGCATGTTTACATACATATGTGTAAAATTGAGAAATATGTGTTATGTGAGATTATCAGCATTATTACATGAAAAATATGAAAAGTGAATTATATGTGTTAAATTTGACAAAAGGCCATATAACATGCATGGGGTGGATTTTGTGATAGGTGGAAGTTATGTGACAGTTTATCTGCGATTTTGTGGTCGTTATTGGAAATTATGTGGTGGCTTATCCATAATGTGTTATGTGTTCATTTATCGGCAATTATGTGGTGGCTTGTCCACAAATGGTGTGTTATTGGATGGATAGTTCTGGGGAACTCAATATTGGTGTGTAGCGGAGATGGGTAGGAAATTCTTCAAAATGTGCATTATTACATAAGCATGCCTCAATGTATTCATGTATGTGTATCTATGATGATCTGAGATTTCTACGAATATGATATATATTTAAATGAATGTGTTTAATTGATGTGTTGGTATGTATGTTACAATATTTTGACGATCTCACATTGGGCTTGTAAGCTTACCCATCTTATGTGTATTTTTCAGGTAATCAACGTAATTAGGATCAAGATACGGATTTTTGGTGATGCTCTTCGATGTGAAAGCTTTTTAATAAATTATGAACTTTATATCATTTTATGGATTTTTACGGACTTTGATTTGGGTTTGTTTTAATAACTTTTTGGGACTTTATTTTAAATTGTGGACTGTGGCATGTGGATTCTCCTTTATGATATTTTTGGAATTTTTGTATGGATTACTTATGTTGGATTTTAGTTTTAAATGATCATTAAAAATTTTTAAGAATTAGTATCTACTGCAAATGTTTTTTCAAAACGAAGTTATAACACAATTATTTTAATAAAAAGGAATAAATAAATTTTATTGAACATAATTTGATATTTTCAAAATAACATGTTTCAAGGACAAATTGATTTTTCTTATGAAAATATTTTGGCCATCTTCATGGCCCATGTAATTGCTCAGATTGGGTCATAACATCAAGACCCAATTTAAGGGTTTACAAATTGACTTAGTAACTTTCTTGAGACGCAATCCTAGGAGGCATAAGAATCTAAACATGATTTAGGCACAATTTTCTTTGGATTGTTTTAGCCTTCCAAGCTTACCATATGAATTTAACCCTTGAAACTTTAGTTTGAGCCTTTAATCCTATTTTATTGTTATTCACCTACTTAATAAGTCATATTACCATCTTTTTAAGTTTTATCCTCTTTTTGCACCTATCTTAACTATACTTGTCTTGGTGAGTAAAGATCGAGGAAAAATTCAAAAAGATGTATATGTTCTATGTGTGTTTAAAAAGAGAGAGAGAGAAAGAGAAAAGTCTCTATCCAAATCTCTCAAAGCAAAAAAAGAAAAAAAATACCAAAAATATTAAGAAGTATTGTTGGGCACAAAGCTTCAAATTAAGTTTGGGGGCGGTAAAAACCATTAGTACGAAAGATGTACCTCAAAAAGTTCCAAGGCAAAGTTAGGGTTAAGATTATTGAGCCTAAAAATTCATTTCTCTTTATCCCTACCTTGAGCCTAGCCCTATTACAACCCTATAAAATACCTATTAATTTGGATGATTATGCCGACTACATTAGTGAAGAGGGATTGCTAAGTTCAACATATGAGGACCGCTAATTAAACCTTGCGATTGTTTTGCCTAATTGGGAACGAAATTTTGATTGAATGGTAAATATTATGTATGATCTTGAAAAACATGCACTCCATGACTTATGCTGGCTTTTTCTTGCACTTAGAATAAAATTTTGAAATAATGTTTTCATGTGAGAAACTTGTCAAGAAAAAGAGTTTGTGAGCATGATTTTGTTGATGTATGTGAATATGAAAAAGTTGATTTTGCTTAAGGATTCTATTTAAACTATTGAAAGAATGTCTTATCTAAATTTTTTCTTTACATTACTTGGGACGAGTAATGAATTAAGTTTGGGGTATGTAAAATCTAATTTATATAGGTATTTTAGAAGTTTATGACACCTTTCTAGTAGTTTATGACACCTTTCTAACATAAAAATAATATTAATCCCAGTATTTGATTACTAATTGGGCGAATTTTATTTATACTTCAATAATGAGCCTGATTTAATAAAGAATGTGATTTTATCCTATTTTGCATTAAATTTGTTCATAACTTAATTAGTTTAAGTTACATATTGATCTTGACATTATTTTTTAATGTATTTGGAACAAGGAAATTATGCATTATTTATTTTTAAATTAAAGCTACATGGACATGCCAAATTTCACTCTACATGGATGGCAAACACATGCAAAATGGGTCAAGAAGAGTTGATTTGATCAAATTAAAGAAGGGTTAATTGATGGACATGCCTAGTAAATAATTGTGTCACCAAACTGTCTGAACAAGAGAGAACAAGCCCAATTCGACAAAAGCATTTGGATTGCTCAAAAATTCACTTTTAGGAGATTTATTAGAGGTCCATACACTTGCAAATAAATCAGAAAATAGCACACCAACTTTGCCCAACAAACCATCCACCCTTTGCTTGATTCAAGCATGATATCATGCATGAATCAAGCAACCAAACAACTTCGTTCTCCACAATTAATGGCAGGCCATGGGAAGGAGAAACCTAAGGGATTCATCATGCTATTTTTAGTAAACACACACCTACCATCTTTCACTGTAAATATCCATCTCCATTCCTCATTTCAATCATCCCTTAATCATCCCTCATTTCATAATCATTTTTCATTTTTCATTTCATTCTTTCATTTGCACCTTTCTTCCCATACATAAGCATTCATAACCCCCTTCTCCTTAGCCAGCATAACCTTAAGAAGATACTTTCCTGGTCGGCCAACTTGAGAAGCAACTTGTAAAGGAGAAACATGAGGATTGAAGGAAGCCACTAAGATCAGATTTTGCATAATTGTTGAAACAATCAGAGTTTACCCTTCCTTATCCTTGTTTACCTCTAATCATGTTTGCAATGTGCTTTGTTATCTCGTCATCAACGATGGTAGCTTAAATTTGTTTAGTTAGAATGGTTGCATTATTTTAATAAATTTTATTTAAATTGTGTTTATGATGTTCTGTGCCTCAATCATTCATGTTTTCAATTAAACTTAAGTATGTATTTGATTCATATGTGATTGAATGCATTAGAATTAGTTGAACAATCCTAACTAGGCGACAACTAATGGATGTAAAAATTGAAAAGTTCATGATTAATTTAGATCCTAACCCGACTAAATTGAAGGTTTATAATAACTCGAAAGAGCTCTATTATCTTGTATAGTTTTTAAGGTTATGTGATTAAATTGTTTCCAACCTAACCCATCCCTGTTACTTCACATGAATTCTAAGAAACCCTTAGTTGAATATGATTAGTAAAATAAATATTTTTCTAAGTAAAAGATTCCGAAAGGACTTAATTTTTGTTTCAAACTCATCAAAAATCGAGTTGCCTTAGATTATTTTTCTAGAACATTGTAAGCATGATAAAAATGAACTAAGTTGAATAATGTGATTATTCTAGCCTATGCATGTTATTGTTTTTGAAATTTGTGATTTTGCTGCTAAACTCATCCATACATTCTAATTAATCCTTTCTTTTTAAGATCCATTTACACCCTATGGGTTTAAGCCCAACAAGTAATTCTACAAGTTCCCACACCGTATTGGATTTCATACAATCCATCTTGGCATCCATAGCCTGTTTCTAGAGCTTGGAATCAACGTCTACATAGCCTCCTCATAAGTGAGTGGATCATCATCCTCATCATTATCTTCTGTATCATAAATGCTACCATCATAGATGAAGAAGTTTGGTTTCTTAGAAACTCTTCCACTACGATGAATTCTCCTATGTTGTTGATTATTTACAGGTCTTTCTACAACTTTCTCGAGAATTGAACTTGGTGATTATTCTACAACTCCTGAAAGTTTTCCGACTACCACTTTACTTCGAGGATTAAAGTTATCCATATAAATTTCCTTAAGGAAAGTAGCATGAGTAGAAACTTTGATCGTCTTATCTTTCAAATTGTAGAATAATCAACCCTTTATTCCTTTCGGATCTCCAAAAAACATGCGCCATTCTATCCATGCATCCAACTTCTTTACATCCTTATCTAGAACGTGTGCTGGACAACCCCATATTCTAAAGTGATTTAAAGCGGGTTTCTTTCCATGCCACTGCTCAAAAGGTGTCTTACAAGTAGGCTTCGTTGATAAATCATTCAGAATATAATAAGTCGTTTGCATCGCATATCCCTAGAAGGATGTAGGGAGTTGTGAATAGCTTAACATTGAACAGACCATGTCAAGAAAGATTCTATTCCTTCTCTCTGCTACACCATTTTTCTTTAGAGTGATCGGCAAAGTAAACTAGGATAAAACTCATTTCTATGAGGTATCCTAAGAACTCATCGGGCAAGTATTCCGCACCTAGGTTAGATTAAAGATTCTTAATAGATAAACCTAATTACCTTTCCTCTTCTGCATGAAACTCTCAAAATTTATCAAAGGTTTTGCTTTTGCACTAAATTAGATACACATATCCATATCGAGAATAGTCGTCGCTGAAAGTCACGTAATAATTGTAACTTCCTTGGGCATTGATGCTCATGGGACCACATACATCAGTGTGCACAAGTTCTAAAGGTTGGTTTGCCCTTGTACCTTTCGCATTAAAGGACCTCTTAGTCATTTTATCTTCTAAACAAGATTCACATTATGGAAGACTAACTTCCTTAAGCATACTTAAGGGACCATCTTTCACGAGTCTTGTGATTCTTTCTTTGTTAATATGACCAAGTCTTTAGTGCCATAGGTACTTCTCATTAGAGTGGGACGTTTTAAGGTTTTTATTCACTATTTCAGTTTGAAGCATCAAGTAGTTATTTGGTTTGATAAAATGACAAGCAACCTAATCCGAATCACACCACCCCTTTAAGGAAAAATCACTATCAAATTTCAATAGAATCCTTTGGCCAAGAAAGCCTTTCAAGTATTGAACAATATGCAGAGTTGCGCCCCAATGCTCCTACCTCTGCTCATGCATAAACTGAGATAAAACATTAGCCGAGTATGCTAAATCAGGTCTAGTCACTTCCAAATAAATCAAATGACCCATTAACCATCTGTACAACTCAGGATTAGTCAAAACTGCCCCTATAGCATGCGCCAATCTGTGATTTCACTCTATTGGTGATCTTGCAGACTTTGCTCCTGAAAGACTTGTCTCCAAAATAATACAAAGTGTGTATTTCCCTTGGCAATGAAATATACCCAAAGGACTATGAGCTACCTCTATCCATAAAAAATATTTCAAAACACCAAGATCCTTCATGCGGAAGCAAGGATTGTGATACCCCTTAAAGTTTTCAAAGTAGTGGAATCGTTCACATAAATAAGCAAATCATTAACATGAACTAGCACATTAATTTATATATTAGTGTATGTAAAGAGAATAATCAGAAAATAATTGAAGAAATTCATACCCTTTCAGTGCAATAACCAACTTAGTAAACCAACACCAAGGAATCTATTTTAACCTCATACAAAGACTTGCGCAAATGACAAACCATTGCAAGCTTATCAGTGGCAAATCCTAGAGGTATATTCACGTAAACCTCTTTATCAAAACCACCATAAAGAAAGACATTATGTACATCCATCTGATGTAACTCCCAATTTTTCAAAGCTTTTTTCCACGAACAATCACCATTTTTCCACGAGAGCAAAAGTTTCAATATAGACAATACCTTTTACTTGGTGATTACCAAAAACAAAAAGACGAGCTTTAAGTCTTCCAATACTTCTATCGGAGTTATATTTAATATGTTGGGAAATGTTCTCATATTGTAGTAAACATGTAATTGTTTTCTATGTATTTGAACAATGAATGAATAAATTTCACATTTTATGTTATGTCTTTTGTATTTCTGTCTTTCATTTTTTGCATACAAAGCGAAATTATGAAAAACAAATATTATCACATTGATTGTCTCAGTTCAAACTGATGATAAGTGGCATTGTAAGAACATTTACATTGCGACAAAGACAACTTACTTCAGTAGATAATCTAAACGTGTCTGTAATCTTATAAAAGAGTCAAAGTGAGTATTTGATTCAAATACTTAGAAGTATTATTATGTCTCCTCAATTTGAAGCTATGTATATTTGAAAACTTTTTCAAAGTAAAATAAGAAAAAAAGACATTTTAATCATTAATTAACTTATTTAGGCCCCCAAAAAGGATATTTGAAAAAGGGATATTCAAATTTTTATAAATATTTTGAATTTTAAATTTTTTATTTTCTCTAGTAATTTTTGTTGAGAGGAACCAAATGGATATTTATATCAATTTGTTATTTGAATCATTATAAAATTTATTTAAATTGTAAAATTTAACTCGACTTGAATTGAAACTCAATTACTTATTTGAGTTAGCTCGAAAAAATTAAATAAATCGATTTGGTTAACTTAAATTTTTTTTGAATCAAATCAAATATTAGCTACCTTAAACATAATTCGTTTAAAAAAAACAAAGAAATGGTCTTTATGATACTGCATCAAGTAATGATGAAAATCTCACTAAATTTGAAATTTAAAAGCGGAACGAGAGGGAATGCTCTAAAACCTAATTTTACTGTTCATGCTCGTTTCTATTTCCCGCTTAAGCCCACCTTTTTAGAACTCAGCTTTCTCATGGCTGTGGGTTTAAACCTCAAAGTCTTTTTATGTACCAAATCCAAGCTTAAAAAAATGATTAATAAAAATTAAATTATCCCGCACAATATAATTGAAAAAATTATATAATAAATATAATTATAAAATTTGAATTAAACATAAATGAATTTTTGATAAAATTAGTAAGGTTAATTATTTAGACATCATGATGTTTATGTGTTTAAGTCATATTATATATTGTTTTAAAATTGATTTTATAGATTTTATGTTTAACACATGAAAAGAAAATAAAGGGTAAACTATTTAGAACAATTCATTTTTCAGTAGTGTTAGAAACAGTAGTTCCGGGGGTACAAATTTGACGAACAAATCTATAAATATTATTATTTGATATTTGTGAGTCTAATATAGTGTTATAATAAATTTTGATTTGATAATTTATGTTATTTGATCGAATAATTAGGTTCAAGCGGTAAATCTTTAAAGTCAAGTGGGCCTAAAAAATGAGGTATTAAGACCTCATTTCAATAAATCGAGCCCGTAGATATTTTATAAGATATTTACGAAGCGTTATTAGGGTAATATTAAAATTTAGTTAAGAAATTTTAAAGTTTAAATAGTTAATTAAGTGAAAATGGCTAAACTGCAAAAGATGCAAAAGTTGAATTCTACATGTTAAATGAGTCAAATGGGAAAGAAATTTTAAAGTAAAAGACTTAGTGGGTAATTATACCATTATATTGATAGTGGACAATGATGTTCATGGTTTTGTCATTTTAAGGTTATTACTACTAAGGGTAAAATGGTAATTAATTAATAAATTAAGATGAAATAAAGATGAAAACAATGTTGAGTGTAAATTGCATAAAAACTAAAATATTATGGGTAATTTTGTAAATTTCCAAATAATAAGAGTTATAAGTTAAACTAGTTATTTTAAGTTATTGAATGGTTTAATTGAGTGACATTATTATTTAGATCACAAAACAAACCAAACAGATCAAAATCGAGGAAGAGTTGAGTGTTGGATTAGTCATCGACTCTGTTGTTACAATTGTATTTGTCGTGGTAAGTTCGTATAAGGAGGGAAATTATTATTTTCCATTTTTGAATGAATGTAAATATTTATTTATGTTATGTTTAAATCAATTGATAAATATGTGATAAATTATTATTATGGATCAAATAGAGGAATTAATCAAATTTAAGGACATGTGAACTATTACTAATGTATTTGGTGATTATGAATTACTGATTGTCTATTTAAATTTTACTATGATTAAGGTGAGTTCATAGTGTTTGTTGAGTAAATTAAAAGTTTCTTGAAAATAAGTTATTTTTGCTGGTAAATTGTATAAATACATGTGAAAGTTCATATGTTGTTATAGTATATTAAATATTGAAATCAATTTCATATGAAAGTGATTAATGGATGGTGATGATCCTTGTGATGGCACATTTATAGTATGAATATATTTTGAATTCATATTAGGTGTACGGAAGCAATGAAATGCCCTTGATTGATAAAAAAGTATAAAGTAAATGGATGGCATAAAATGCCTGGATGAACATAGTAATCGCAAAGATACGATTAGCATGCCAATAGGGTTAGTATGCGCGCTTGTACAGGATTTGAACTTCGGTGCCTTTGTATACACTTTGTTGCCCTTGCTTGCATATTTGTGCCCCTGTTTGCACTTCAGTGCCCCTGTTATGCATCTATGGTGCCTCCAGTGTGTTGTAGTTACCTGAGTATCCGAGTCAAGTTACTAGTTAATTGGGCCATGAAATAATTGAATTACAATATATTTATGTGCTTATATATAATATGACATATTTATAGTATTCGTAAGTGAAGGATATTGTAACGAGTTTCTTAGTTACAAGTACAGTTTGTTACCTATAGTAAATGTGATTTATGGTATGGAAAAGTCCTTGGAAATGGATTTTGTCTTGATGTATTTGGATTAGAAAGGTAACATTTGAATTATGTGGATGAATAATTTATATAGTGAAATTATTTTCATTATATGAACAAGTAATTAAAGTTTTACTGAGTATATAACTATATGAAATGAACTTTGATTTAGAGTAAGGATATGGAACATATGATAATCATAGTTAAAAGAAAATGAAGGTATATTGTAATCATATGATAGATGAATGGTGAAATTGAAATGCTTGGTATGTTATATGCCTTGAATGGGCTGGAATTATATGCGTATTGCTTCACCTACTAACCTTGTGAGGTTTGGTGTATAGGGAAAGAGAAATATGATTTATGGCTAAATGGAATTACTCATAGTTGATTAATTTATTACAATTGGTGAGTTTAACTCATTTTATACGAGCTTACTAAGCATTAGTTGCTTATATATTTGTTTTCTTTGTTTTTTAGATCACTGGAAAGCTCGAATGGTTGGAAACTTTGTTGGAGTACAATCACATTATCCATCGAAGTACTTTGGTAGCTTTTGAACATATTGAAATGGTTATAAGTGGCATGTATAGGGTGGAATGTCTATTTGGTTTGTAGTTGATTATGTCAAGCCTTGGTGTGCCTTAATTCTTTTGTTGATGGTATATATATATGATATGCATTTATATGATGTTAATGGTTGTGCATGGCCTTTTGAATTTAGGAAAGAAATGAATGAACTTATGACGTTAAATTGATTTTAGGTTAAATGTTTGAAATGTGGTGCCTTAGAATGGCACATTGCTTTGTTATTTAGGTGTTTAAATGGATGAAATTGTTGTATTTTGTGGTTAGGTAATTTCTTGGCATAAATTGAATTTTCTAAGATGAGATTTTTACCATTATTGAGATAAGTATCAATACTTTGGCATCTGGTATTGTCGTATGTGAAATGATATGCAATTTTGTGCAAGTATACACGTTGATTCAAGTAATAAAGTGATGAGTGAGTATCATTCCAACGAGGATCAAATTGAGGCACAAAAGTGGCCAAATTATTATAATAAAATGCAATTAAAGCTATAGAAAAGTCAATGATAAATATTTGGTGGCACCTAGTGAAGTAATGGTGTAAGCAATACGTGATATGAATGAATAACTGGAAATGCTATGACTAAAGTGAAAGCAGAAATGTAACGGCAATAATGAGAGTTATTATCCGAATAAATTGTAAATAAAGAAATAAACAACTAAATATGTTGTGACAAAGATACTACTTCAAAGAATAAGGATAGAGTGAGGTTGATACGAAAGGTCGGGATTACCCAAAATCGATCCTTACTATGAATAATGCATTGGCAAAATCGTATCTACTTTACTGCATAGCAGAGTTCTAAAATGTCTTGCCTCTTGTGACGACAAAACCTCAAGTTACCATGCCCTTGTCTATAGACGTTTTAGATATCTTGCATGAGTTCATTTTGTATGATCGTGACTCTATGTCTAGAGTCGACTACAAGTGTTGATCGAATACTTGCTCCTTTTATTTAATTTTAATCCAACCAATCCAACCTTTTTGGAATTAGAATCAGTTATAGCATGCGAACAACCTTCTAGGTCTAGAGATCATTGAATTTTAATTAAGAAATAAGAACAAGTAAATGAAATAGTAAAGTAAATAAGATATATACGGCATTAAGAAACACAGTTAAAGTTTCATTGAGAGTAATCCCAACCCTATGAGATTTAACTCATGGGCGGGAATTAAAATTCCAAACCAAAATATTATCCGTCATCGCGAACAACTACTACAATTCAATCTTTAAAAGGAAATAACAAAGAACTTTGGGAAACAGCTTTCGCTTGCCTAGTCCACACTTTGACAGTACAACATCTTATGATGGCTAAGAAGGACTACCTTCGGCTTCCTGTCCTTTGCGTAGTAGAACCCTTATTCATGCCTAAGTATTTTTCTGACTTTTTCTTTGCCCTTTGTGAGATCCCCTTCATCAGTTTTTATAGATATAATAGGCTAGGGTCAGCTAACAGGTCGTGATTATCTTCTCCTCTTTTAGGGGGTTTATTTGGTATATGTTCAAATTTGAATTTGAACTGCTGCATGAAAAATGTTGACTTGGTCTTCCCAGCATTGCCACGACATCCGTGCTGGCAAACTATCTGCACTTTGCCTTGACAAAACTTCACTCCTTTATTTCCTCATTCAAAAACCTGTTCCTGCCACATCAACACAAAAAACTCCACCACAAGAGATTAAAAGAAACTATTTCCAACACAGTCCAAGTCCTAATGCAATATTAAAAATGCTAACTAAAATGTCCTAAAAATGCAACAAAATGTTACTTAAGTACAAATAATTAACTAGGTCTAAATGCATAAAATATAATTGTTTTCAAGAGTTATTACACCCCTGAACCTGAGCTATTGCCTGCCCTCAGGCAAAATACATCTAAATGCATGAATGTACCCATCTTGACTTGGCAAAATATACTTTATCGTACTGCCTAGCTATTCAAAAAATAATTTATACCTTCGTTCTTAGCAATCTTATTTTATCCTAAAACTGATTCAATTGTCAAAGGTTTGTTTAGCAAAGACAGTGCAAAAATTTCTCTCTAAAAACAAAGTTTCCTAAGTACCAATGCATTCTCTCATTCGTCCTATAGCAAATATCGTTTTTATTTACTTAGTTCATTTGTTACCTAAATAAAAGTCACTTGTTTTAAGCCCGTATCAAAATATGTTATATATATTTTGAAATAGTAAAGTAAATTATTATTATCATTAGGGGATTTAGCATGTCACAAAATTCTTTGACTTGACAATCACGATGGAGCATACAAAGGATTGTCGAGTACTTAATCATGTCACAATTTAAACCAAAAGTCACTTAGGAAGCCAAGGTTTTTAACTAAAATGATGGATGGAGCATACAACTACCTCCTTAACTACTCAGTCCTTTGCTACAGCGGAATGCCCTTAATTTTTTTTGCATACTCTTACTAGGTCCTCTTTTCTAATGAATAGCACGATGGAGCAAACAAAGTGATACTAATCTACTGAGCAACTCTGAGCATTAGAGTGTATATTTATTTAAACAAAATGTTGTGAAAATGTACTAATGTTTGGTTTCAAAAATCCATAAGGGAATTAAAAAGATACTTACTATATTTCAAAAAACTAGGAAAACACAGAGTATAGGTCATCCCAATTTTAGAAATCAATTTCCAAGCAACTTAGCCTAAGCTAACTTCACCCAATCCATTGTTACATGTTCTAGGTATACCGAAAAATTTCAAGCTCATTATCGAACATTATAAAGAAAAACCATACTTCCTATAGACAAGGAAGTATTTCTATAGTTATTATGTCATGGAAAAATATCCTATACACCAAAATGAACATACAAAATGCAACCTAGATGCACAATACACTCCCAAACCTAAGGGATGCATTGTCCTCAATGCATGTAAAATTATGAATAGCATATAACAAGTATGAGTATGCACACAAGGGAGAAATTATGCAATGCATGAGAGAAAACAAAACTTAACCTCCTTGGACTAGAACGTTGGCACTTCATTCAATTATTTCTCATGAACTTTTTATTGTATCTTCCTTTTCCTTAGGTTGACTTCCTCACCTTCTTTGTCGATCTCCGTTAGTTCATTAGTCAGTTGATTGGTTGCTTTATCTTGTACAGTCATGGAGATATATGAAGAAGATGGTTTAGGAGGTTTGACTTTTTCAATGGTAGTAGCTGGTGCAGTGGCAAGGACACTTGTTTCATCCTTTCCTTCTTCTACTTCCTTCTCTTGGTCAGTAAAGGCAAACTTTTCTAATTCCTCCTCAATATCATTTCCTTTTTCTACAGTGACTTCTTTAGTCACTGGATCAGTTCTGGAAGTGGGTGGAATTGGCTCTTTTCCACACTCTATAGATGAGAGCAAAGTAGCTGGGAAAGTAGGAAATTGGCATGGGCCTCAAATTTTTTTTCTAAAGTGTGCTTTTTAATGCCAAATCCCTATCTTTCACATACGACCAATACCTAGACTAGTGTTCATTGCTTTGTTCCAACTCTTCCATTATTTGGTATTGCTGCACCTCAAATAGACATAACCTCTGTTCTAACTGTTTTAGAGAAGTTAATATTTTGTAGTCATGAAAGGCGGGTGATGTTGTTGTGGGAATGCCTGTGGTAGGGGAAACTTCACTATGCTGGGATGCTACAGCAAACTCAGTTCCTCGTAGCTTGGTAAAAATTGTTCGTGTTACCCACACTTATTGGGGGTAATGTCCTTAACATCATCTAAAGGCTCATTTGCAGTCTTACGTAGGGCAGAAATGAGGGAAGGAAAATTCAAACTCCTGATAGTTTTATCAGCACACCTATGAACCTCTTGGATGATAATTTTCCCCACATTTATGTCTTTCTTGTAGAATAGAATGCAACTGCAACATTCTTTGTTTCGAAATAGTCGTGTTATGTGTAGACAACATAAGACGACTCCTTAAAAAGTGGCACCACACCTTTCCAATTGGTTTTAATGTAGCTCTTTCAACTGATAACGATGCTAAACTGGGCACTAATATGGTATTCGTCGAATGGCACAGATTTACCCCGGATATAAATGAAGGGAGAATCTGGGGAATTTACATAAGTGTAAAACTCTCTTACCACTTTACCCCAACATCCTCTTGGTGTAGAAAAAATCTGTTCTTGTTGTGCTTTTCCACAATCGGTGATACCGCTTTATCGTATCCCATGTTGGGTTCATCTTTCAACAAAAATCCTTGTTCAAAACAAAATGGCCACTTTAGAATATTAGTGGAATACCTTGTCGCTACGGTAGCATTGAAGAATATCTTTGGTTACGAGTTGCCAACGCGTGAAGGTTTTCTACTGCTTTAGAAGTACTCCTTACACTCGCCATGAAGAAAAGGTAAGAGAAACATTAAAGGAAAAATAATGGAGAAAAAATAGTAGAGAGGTTGAAGTCGAGAGGACTGTAAAAATGTGAACTTTATGAGAAGTGGGAAACATGGACCAGTTGAAGAAAATAAAAGGGATAATGATGACAGTTTTTAGGGAATGGAAAAACATAAGGGAGAAAGGTTGTGACGTGGAGGAAAGGTTAAAAACTAACAACACTTTTAGGGTGTAATGAAATAATGGAGCCCTACATTATGGGCCCGATTTCTACTAAATGCACTGCCTAAAAATCTTTCCTTTGGAATTTTCTAACTGGTCAACTTTATTAACACCTCATGATTCAGTTTGTCATGGCATGACACTTTGTAATGCCGCAACCAACTATTGTTCTGCATACACTAATAAATCCTACTGTTTCTTTTTTTTGCTATTGTTCATAATAATAGCAAAATAAAAAAGAGAATAATAATAGTAATGGGAAATAAAATGAAAAAAACTACTTATTAACAAAAATTCAAACATCACGAAGGCTAATGCTTTGCTTGTGACGCTCTATAAGAGTAGCCTAGTAATGCTTCGAGCATTGTCCATTAACCTTGAATGTAGCCCCTGTTCTTAGGTCTTTAACAACAATAGTACCATGTGGATACACTTGAATTACTTCAAAAGGTCCTAACCTTCGAGATTTTAACTTACTAGGAAATAATTTGAGCCTGGAATTAAACAATAATATCTACTGTCCAAGTTCAAATTGCCTTGGTAAAATCCTAGCGTCATGCCCTTGCTTGGTATTTTTCTTATACAAACAAGCATTCTCATATGCCTTTGTTCGAAACTCCTCTATCTCCTTCAATTCTAGCAATCTCTTGCTACCAACAGTAGCCCAATCCATGTTTAGCTTCTTAATCGCCCAAAACTATTTATGCTCAAGTTCAATAGGTAAATGACATGGCTTACCGTAAACAAGTTTAAAAGGTGACATTCCTAGTGGTGTTTTAAATGCAGTTCTATAAGCCCATAAAGTTTCATCAAATCTAGTAGATAAGTCCTTTTGAGATGGATTCACCACTTTTTCCAGAATTCTAATTTCTATATTAGAGATTTTAGCTTGGTTATTCATCTGAGGGTGATATGTCGTGGCAATTCTATGCTTCATCCCATACATGCGTAAGGTATTGGCCATCAGTTTGTAATCAAAATGGGATCACTCGTCATTGATAATTGCTTTCAGTGTACCAAATCGACTGAAAATGTTCTTATGCAAGAATTTCAATACCGACTTAACATCATTAGAGGCTAGGGCTACTTCTTCTACCCACTTAGAAACATAGTATACTGCCAAAAGTATGTATAACTTGCATATGGATGGTAGAAACGGACGCATAAAGTCTATTCCCCATACATCAAACTATTTAATCTCCAATACACTTTGCAATGGCATTTCCTGTCTCCTAGACATATTTCCTCTTCTCTGACAATCGTCACACGACTTATAGAATTCATGAGCATCTTTAAATAAACTTGGCCAATAGAATCCTAATTGGAGTACCTTAGAAGCTATTTTCATCCCTCCAAAATGTCCTATAAATAGGGCTGAGTGACAATGTTGTAAGACACTATGCATCTCATCATTAGGGACACACTTCCAAATTATTTCATTCGCACAAAGCTTGAATAGGAATGGTTCATCCCAATAGTACTGTTTGGCATCGTGAAGAAATTTTCATTTTCTTTGAGCATCGAAGTCAGGTGGCATTACACTGCTTACTAAGAAATTTACTATGTCGACATACCAAGGTAATGCCTTGGCATTGAGCCACATTCATCTAGGAATTCTTCCTTAATATTTTTCTTACTATCATCTTTATTCCTCGTTTCTATTCTAGACAAATGGTCGATCACTTCATTCTCGGTTCTTTTTCGATCTCTAATTTCAAAATCAAACTCCGGTAACAAGAGTATCCATGTAACCAATCTCAGCTTGGCATCTTTTTTTCGTACCAAGAAATTCATAGCTAAGTGATCTGTGTAGACTGTGACTTTTTTCCCCATTAAGTAAGAACGAAATTTATCGAATGCGAAGACCACTGCCGATAATTCCTTCTCTGTAGTGGTATAATTGAGCTAAGTTTCTATCAGCGTCCTACTAGCATAATATATTGCATGTAGTACATTGTTTCTCCTTTGACCCAAAACTACTCCCACAGTATAATCACTGGTGTTGCACATGTGTTCAAAGGGAAATGTCTATTCTGGAGCAACTACAATCAGTGCTGCTACAAGTCACCTCTTGAGCTCTTCAAAAGCCTGTAAACATTGATCATCAAAGTTAAACGGTTTATTCTGTTCAAGTAAAGTACACAAGGGTTTAGAGATTTTTGAAAAATCCTGGATAAATATTCTGTAAAATCCTGAGTGTCCTAAAAAACTTCTAATACTCTTAACACTTGAGGGTGGTGGCAATTTTTCGATTACTTCTATCTTCACCATATCCACTTCAATTCCTCGCTGTGACACCCTATGTCCCAGGATAATGCCTTCACGAACCATGAAATGACATATCTCCTAATATAATACTAGATTCATTTCTTCACAATGACATAAAACCATTTCCAAATTTCTTAAGCAATCTTCAAAATCATTTTCAAACACAAATAAGTCACCCATAAAAAACTTCAAGTAAATTTCCCACCATGTTTTAGAATATGGCTATCATGCAGCGCTGGAAAGTTGTCAGGGCATTACATAACCTGAATGGCATCCGCTTGAATGTGAAAGTGCCACGTGGACATGTGAAAGTTGCCTTCCCTTTATCTTCAAGTGCTATAGAAATCTAATTATATCCTGAATAGCCAACTAGGAAGCAATAAAAAGCCTTACTAACTAATATGTTCAACATTTGATTGATGAATGGCAAAGGGAAATGATCCTTCTTAGTTGCCTTGTTAAGCTTGCGGTAGTCCATACACACTCTCCATCCTGTAACAGTATGAGTTAGTATGAGCTCATTGTTTTCATTACTTACTACCATGACACCCCTTTTTTTGGGTACACGCTGCACCAGACTTACCCATGAGCTGTCGAAAATTGGGTAAATAATGTCAGTATCAATCCACTTGATAATTTCTTTCTTGACAACTTCTTTCATAATTGGATTCAGTCGTCTCTACTGTTCAATGGATTTGCTATGACAATCTTCCTATAAAATTTTGTGCATACAAAATATAGGGCTAATCCTCTTTATATCAGCAAGGGTCTAACCCAGTGCTATTTTAGATCGCCATAACACTTCTAACAACTGTCATTGTGCTCATGTGTTAGTTTAGCAAAAATTACAATTGGTACAGTACTATTATTTCCCAAATACACTTATTTTAAATGTTGTGGTACAGGCTTTAACTCTAGAATGGGAGATTTCTCTACCGATGGTTTAGAAGGCTTAAAAGATTATTCTGTCAAATCCAGGGATTCAAATTTCTTCCCTGGCCTATCCATTATCTACTGGGCTTCCATAAATTCACCAAGCTCTTCAAAACTTGCTGTGTCACCTTGCTCCATCAATTTGTCTTCACTATCAAAATTACTATAGCAAAATTTTGTGAATTCATACATTGCTTCTTCTATCAAGCCAATGGTGTGACATTCCTCATTCTAATCTGCACATTTTAATGTATTAAACACATTAAAAATAAGCTGTTGATCATTTGCTCTCGTGGTTAACTCACCTTTCTGTACGTCAATTAGGGTCCTGCCAGTAGCAAGAAAAAATCTTCCAAGAATAATTGGTACATCATGGTCAGCTTCACATTCTAAAATAAGAAAATCTACAGAAAATATAAATTTATCCACCCTTACAAATACATCCTCAATTTTACCTTCTGGATGGGCGTAGATCGATCAACCAATTGCAACGTTACTGTGGTAGGTCTTGCTTTCCCAATTCCTAGTTTCCTAAAACTAGACATAGGCATCAGATTTATACTTACATTTAGATCACATAATGCTTTTCCTACATAATGATTTCCAATTGAACATGGTATAGTGAAACTCCCTAGGTCTTTCAAATTTGGAGGTAGCTTATTTATTTACATTGTTGTGCACCCTCCAATGAGACCAACAGTCTCAAATTCTCCCAACCTGTGCTTCTTCGACAATATATCTTTCATAAATTTGACGTAATTGGGTATTTTCTCCAAAGTTTTGACTAGCGGTGTATTAATATGGAGTTGCTTCAAAACCTCCAAAAATATTTTAAATTGAGCATCTTGTTTGGATTTATGGAATCCCTGTGGAAAAGGTAGAAGAAGCCATCGTCCAAGTTACTGATATTGTTTTCCTGTGGCATTTTTGTTGACAACATGATCTAGTTTTGCCATAGCATTTTTCTGCTTACCATATTTAGATGTTGTATGCTTTTTAGATAGTTCTAGGATCTGCACCTGATTGTTACTTACATTATCCTCTTTTACCGCTACATCATGAACAACATCACTCAACTGAGTCCTGCTTCTAAGGGTGATTTCCTTGCAATGCTCCTTGCATTGTGGTCTTAAATTATTGGTATCACTCAACAATGCTCCTTGTGGCCTTAAACTTAGAGCATTCATTATTTTCCCCACTTGATTTTTAAGTGCTCGGAGAGATGCAACTCGACTCTGAATTACAATATCATTGTTGGTCATATATTCCTTTTACAAGTCTTGAATTGAATTAGAAAATGATACCTGAACTTGTTGAATGTTTTGCCTCGGCATATGATGATTATAATTAAGCAGTGCATTGTTGACATTCTGTCTTGTACCATTATTAAAGTTTTCTACACCTTGATTACCCCACGGTGATTCAGATGTTGTTTCCACCTTGAATTGTAGGTGTTGGAATATGGATTGCTATTTTGATTGGAATTACCCCATTAATATACTAACGCTAAGTTAGTTGGGCATTCATCAAACACATGATTTTTGCCACACTAAACACATGAAAACCCTGTTGATTTCACCTCATAAACTATAGTTGGATTTTTTATGGTTTTAATCATAATAGCTAGAGAATATACATGGTTTTAATCATATTATAATAAAATAGAATTAATGCTATGGCAAAGTCAATAATAAATATGCAGTGGCAATTAGTGCAGTAATGGTGTATGGAATACGTGATATGAATGAATAACACCTGTAACACTATCGCCAAAGTGAAAGCATAAATGTAATGGCAACAATGAGAGTTATTATCCGAATAGAATGTAAATAATGAAATAAACAACTAAATATGTTGTGACAAATATACTACGTTAAAGAATAAGGATAGAGTGAGGCTGATTCACAAGGTCTGGATTACCCAGAATTGACCCTTACTGTCAATAATACCTTGGTAAAATTGTATCTACTTTACTGCACAGAAGAGTTCCAAAATGTCCTGCCTTTCACGACAACGAAACCTCAAGTTACCTTGCCCGTGTCTATAGGCATTTTAGATATCTTGAATGGGTTTCTTCTGTATGATCGTGACTCTATGTCTAGAGTCGAATACAAGTGCTGATCAAATACTTGCTCATTTCATTTAATTTTAATGCAACTAATCCAACCCTTTCGGAATTACAATCAGTTATAGTATGCGAACAACCTTCTAGGGCTAATGATCATTAAATTTTAATTAAGAAATAAGAACAATCAAATGAAATAGTAAAGTAAATGAGATATATACTACATTAATAAAAAATAATTAAACTTTCACCGGGAGTAATCCAAACCCTATGAGATTTAGCTCATGGGTTGGGAATTAAAATTTCAAACCAAAATATTATCCGACATCGTGTACAACTACTACAATTCAATCTTTCAAAGGAAATGACAAAGAACTTTGGGAAGCAGCTTTCGCTTGCCTAGTCCGGACTTCGACAGCACAACATCCTATGATGGCTAAGAAGGACTGCCTTCGACTTCTTGTCCTTTGCGCATTTGAACCCTTATTCTTGCCTAAGGATCTTTCTCAATTTTTCTTCGTCCTTTTTGAGATCCCTTTCAGCAGTTTTTATAGATAGAATAGGCTAGGGTCAGCTAACAGCTCGTGATTATCTTCTCCTCTTTTAGGGGGTTTATCTGGTACAAGTTCAAATTTGAATTTGAATTGCTGCGTGAAAAATGTCGACTTGGTCTTTCCAGTATTGCCACAGCATTTGTACTGGCAAACTGTATGCACTTGCCCTAACAAAACTTCACTCCTTTAGTTCCTTGTTTCAAAACCTGTTCCTACCACATCAACACAGAAAACTCCACCCCAAGCAATTAAAAAGAAACTATTTCCAGCATAGTCCAAGTCCTAATGCAATATTAAAAATGCTAACTAAAATGTCCTAGAAATGCAACAAACCTTACTTAAGTACAAGCAATTAACTAGGTCTAAAGGCATAAAATATAACTCTTTTGAAGAGTTATCAGGTATCAATGCTTGACCAAATGAGCAATATTCACACAAAACAGAATGCCAAAATGGTATCGATTTTCAATTGAGTATCGATGCTTATTAATAAAATATCGATACCATCAACTAATTATCGATACCATTATTTTACAAAGAAAAACAATATTGAATTTTGGTATCGATTTCTTTGTAAGGTACCCATTGGGTATCAATACAAACTGCGGAGTTTTATTTTAGCTTTAAAACTTTATGTTTTTGAGACTTAATCCTATTATATGTTTGAAGGTTACAATTAGACTTTCATAGAGTTTTGAAATTAAAATTACATATATTAGTTTACATGTGATTGATGTTTTAAATATTAGCGTGATTGTGTTATGAATAGAACTAGTTATTGTATGCTTTTAAATTATTTGTATAACTATTCTAGAATGATGTGAAGTGTTTTGTATTGCTCAATAACACCCGTAACTTTAATTTGGTAATGGAGACAGGTTGAAGATGATACATTTTATAACATAACATGTATGGAGTCTAGAAATACATGCCATTTTATAACCTGTGATAGTGTGATGTCTGATGACTTAATTTGATTATGTTCTCATTTGGATAAAAGAAGTCTTCCAACCGAGCTAATTCTGATGAAGCTGAAAGTTATGCTCCATTGATTGATTAAGGGATTGTTCATAATATGCCTGAATTTCTTAAGCTTAGAGGTGAGGTTCATAGTATCTTATATATTAATGAATGATATGTTTAATGTGTATATGAGTGAATCAATTTTGTGGCTCTACGACCTTCAACCCCTCATCCTCAAAGTCCTATAGAATGAAATATTTATAAGGTTTCTATTGGTTAAATTAAAAAATATGGGACCGAAGAGTTTAAAGGTATAGTGAGTGATGATTTAGTCAGAGCAGAGTATAGGTTAGCAAATACAGGAGTTCTAGATGAAAAATTAGATCTTTTTGAAGATTATTTGAGATGTACAGTGTCGCTATTAAAAGAAGAAGTTATTCACTAGTAATCGACTTTAACTACTATGGTATCTAAATAACAAATTAACTGGTATTTCTTCTGAATTGGTTTTCAAAAGAATTAAGTTAGCAAATGATAAGAAGTCCTTGAATTAAAGCTGGGAAATCGATCAGTTGCAAACTTTGGATGAGAGTAGTATAGCTCGATAAGTATGTTAAAAATATGTTATCGATTGAAAATGAATTATGTACTTGTTTTAGAGATGGATTGATTAATGAGATTAAAATAGTTGTCAGTGAAATGGAATTTTGTGAATCATAATTTTTATTTGATCGGGCTCAGAAAAGGGAAGAAATTTGTTATCACAAGAAACAAAATGAGACATGAGTTTGAGACTTCAATAAATGGTCCAAAACATATTCTACTTTCCATCAATTATAATTGAAAGGACTGAGTAGTTAATTCCAAGGCCATTAGGGTTTTTTGACAAAAATAGAATGAAACAGAAGAATGTGAGACAATCGATGAATTTAGTAGCTAGTACGATAGTGTTCAAAGTATAAATAGACCCGAATGTAGCCATTGTGGTCGAGTATTTTACAAGGACCTCAAATAAGTATGCTATGTGAATGAGTATGTTATGTGCTCTTTTATCGTTATTGGCATAGGCGGTTGTTTTAAATCCATATGTAGTGCTTATCATGTAGGGATGCTGGCTAATCATAATATTAGGCAAAGGTATTGTTTGCCTAGTTGTAATAATGGCCGACAGTGCTTTATTATTGCCATTCTATTAAATTATGCTATGATTGAGGACTCAATGGTAAAACTCAATTATTGTTGCTTTTCTATTTCTGATGGTTGTTACTTTGCTTTGTGCATAAGAACTTTGTGCCATTTATGTCACAGTTGGTTCCAGTGCGTCTGAGCGATAATTTCCTTCTGGATTTCTTTGGTGTATCAGCAATTTCCTTAACAATCAAGATGCTCTTTATATGCCGCATGATCTTTGATGAAAATGGCTTAGATGTGGATGAGTATGTTCGGAGAGCATATAAATTTACATGCTTTGATAGTATATAAATGAATCATGTGTTTTGTTTACCAAAACCACCAGACCCAAACGAGTTATACCTTTGAGAGTTCAGTAGGGCATTACCTCTTGGACTTCTTTACCTTGGTTTCCTTATTGTTCTTCTTGTCTACTCTATCTTATATCATTTGATTGCAAAGGATGCACTTTGGCTTGGGGCTATTACATTTCTTGTGATTATAATTCTTGACTGAAGCATGGGAGCATGCTTGTATAGGTTTCAGCTTTTTAAAAATCATATTATTATACTTATTGTTGTTGGAACTGCACGGGTTTTTTCTCATTTACTTTGGAGTATATTGGGTACTTGGGGCATTGTATTAGCTATGCAGTTGTAGCATCTGTCTTATTAGGTGCGAAGCTTTCTCGGCATCTTTCAGCCACAAACCTGTTAGTTGCTCGAAGAGATGCCCTGTAGAGCACCGTGATCCATCTAAGGGAAGGTTTTTGTAGGAAGGAGTAAAATAGTTTTTCTAGTTCATTTGATGGAATTTCTTCGATCTCAATTTTTTGTACGAGAATGTCTACAACCAAATTAAAAGAATTTCAGATTTAGTTATAAGGATTAATCAATAGAGATTTTAATTGATAGAAGTTTAATTTGATCGAATGTATCATCTTGAGGCCACCTATTTTGTTTGTGAAAAAGAAAGATGTGATGATGGGATTGTGCATAAATTATAGATAGTAAAATACATTGTGACAAAATGAAAGACAAGTTTAAATTGTTATCCTGTATTGAAGATCTATTCGATCGACTAAAAAGTGTTACATTGTTCTTGCTGATAAATCTCTGATCTAATTACTATCAATCATGAGTTAAAGATGTAGATGTGTCGAAACGAACATTTAAAATATATTAAAATATATTGTTCTTGCTGATAAATCTCGCAGCATTAATGAATCTAAAAAAATCAAGTCTTTTAGCCACATATTGATAGATTAATCACTAAGAATCTTTCAATAATTGTATTGTCGAGGATGAATTCATTACAAGAAAACTATTAAATTTCTTTGATCAGATAAGTGCCAACAAATTTTTGACCAATTGAAAACTCTATTGACAGAAGCTTCAATTTAAAATCAGTCTACATTATGGAAGAAATTCAGTGTCGACGGTAGTGTTTAACTGGTAACCTTGAATTATGCTTGTTCGATTAGTATAGAAATAAGAGTTAAACTATTAATTCTTCAGAGAATTCGTGAGATGCATAGGAAAAAGAATTGAATTTGTTAGCTAAACTGGAATAGATTCATAATAATCAATTCCTAATACGGTACGAATTGGATAATAGTTTATATTTCTGAAATCAAATGTATGAATTCAATAATTTTGAGATTATAAAGAGATCTTACAAGAGGCTTATTGTAGTGTCTGTTTGTTTCAGTTAGGTATGTCAAACTCTGAAATGATTTGAGATGAAGTTATTGATAATTGGGAATAAAAAGTAAAAATTTAGAGTTTGTATCAAGATATCTAGTATGTCAAAATTGAATATCAAGTCCTATTTGAGATGTTACAGTTTGTTATAATTTTTTATGAGATATGAAGGTGAGTTGATGGGTTCCGTATCTGAACAATCTTTGACGTTGAGAAAGGGAGAATCAATTAGGATTATTATTGTTAGATTAATGAAAATGGCTCATTTTTTTATTGTTCTAGTCAAAAGCAAATTATTCGTTTGAAAGCTAGTTGAGTTGTATGTACTCAGAATTCACGAAGTTAAGGTGTAAACAGATGGAAAGTCAAGATGGGTAATTTAGATTCTGAAGTATGTATATTACCGTGTATATTACCGTGATATATCATCGAGTTATAAGGTAACTAGGAAAATATTTACCGTTGGCTGACTTTGTTATAATAACCGTTATGAGTCTTATTATAATAATCGTTCGAAAACATATTTCACTTAGAAAACAAAAGAATGTATAAGTTGACAGTAATCAAACTCATTTCAGGTAAGAAATTTTGACAAAAATTTTTAAGGGGGAAGAGTTGTAATAGTCCATTTTTTAGTAGTATCAGAAATAGTGGTTTCGAGGCCACAAATCTGATGAACAAATCTATAAATAATATTATTTAATATTTACGAGTCTAATATAATGTTATAATAAGGTTTAATTTGATAATTTATGTTATTTGATCGAATAATTAGGTTCAAGTGTTAAATCTTTAAAGTTAAGTGGGTTTAGAAAATGAGGTATCGAAACCTCGTTTCAATAAACCAAGCCCGTAGATATTTTATAAAATATTTACGAAGTGTTATTAGGGTAATATTAAATTTTGGTTAAGAAATTTTAGTGTTTAAATAGTAATTAAGTGAAAAGGGCTAAATTGTAAAAGATGCAAAAGTTAAATTTTATATGTTAAAGGAGTCAAAGGACTAAGAAATTTTAAATTGAAGGACTTAGTGGGTAATTATGCCATGTATATTGGTAGTGGACAAGGATGGGCATGGAATTAATTAATAAATTAAGATAAAATAAAGATGAAAACAATATCATATTCTCCAAGTAGATGAACAACCAAATTTTCCATGGAAAGAAACCAAAGCATTTAGCCATGCTTGGTGCTTCATTCATGGTGAGTAGTTTTTGTCCTTTTTTAAATAATTTTTATGCTTTTGAGCTTGTATTAGCTTAATCTAGCTAACCCTGGGGTCAAATTCTAAAACTGTTAAATGTTATAATCTATTCCATGGATTAATTTAATATGTTTTTGAAGTTTTATGATAGATTGTTAAGCTGGGTTGTTAAATAAACAAGTTTTGTTAAATGATTTTTGGTAATTTTAACATTTAGGGATCAAATTGTTGAAATAGTAATGTTGAAGGTAAATTGTGTGAAATGAGGAAATAGATGGGCTAATACGAACCCTAAGAAAATTAGTTAACATGAAATTTTATTAGTTTTGGTGAAATTTCAATTTTTGGGTTTAGGGACTAAATTGCATAAAACTAAAATATTATGGGTAATTTTGTAAATTTCCCAATAATAAAGTTATAAGTTAAATTAATTATTTTAAGTTATTGAATGGTTTAATTGAGTGAAACATTATTATTTAGATCACAAAACGAACCAAACGGATCAAAATCGAGGCAAAGTTGAGTGTTGGATTAGTCGTCGATTTCGTTGTTACAACTATATTTGTCGAGGTAAATTCGTATAAGTAGGGAATTATTATTTTCCAATTTTGAATGAATGTAAATAGTTATTTATGATATGTTTAAATCAATTGATAAAGTTGTGATAAATTATTATTATCGATCAAATAGAGGAATTAATCAAATTAAAGGATATGTGAGCTATTATAAATGTATTTGGTGATTATGAATTATAGATTGTCTATTTAAATATTACTATGATTAAGGTGAGTTCATAGTGTTTGTTGAGTAAATTATAAGTTTTTGAAAGTAAGTTATTGTTGCTGGTAAATTGTATAAATACATGTGAAATTTTATATGTTGTTATAGTATATTAAATATTGAAATCAAATTCACATGAAAGTGATTAATGGAAGGTGATGATCCTTATGATGGCACATTTATAGTATGAATATATTTTGAATTCATATTATGTGTATAGAAGTGATGAAGTGCCCTTGATTAATAAATAAGTATAAAGGTAACGGATTACATAAAATGCCCGGTTGAACGTAGTAATCACTAGGATACAAATGGCATCCCAATAGGGTCAGTATGCGCGCTTGTCCGGGATTTGCACTTCGGTGCCTCTGTTTGTACTTCAGTGCCCCTGTATACACTTCAGTGTCCCTGCCCCTGGTTGCACATTCGTGCGCCTATTTGCCCTTTGGTGCCCCTGTTATGCATCTATGATGCCTTTGATGTGGTGTAGTTACACGAGTATCCGAGTCAAGTTACTAGTTCATCGGGCTATTAAATAATTGAATTACAATCTATTAATGTGCTTATATATATTATGACATATTTATAGTATTGGTAAATGAAAGATATTGTAACAAGTTTCTTAGTTACAAGTATAGTTTGTTACCTTGAGTAAATGTGATTTATGGTTTGGAAAAGTCCTTTGAAATAGACTTTGTGTTGATGTATTTGGATTGGAAAAGGTAACATTTGAATTATGTGGATTAATAATTTATATAGTGAAATTCTTTTCATGATATGAATGAGTAATTAAAGTTTTACAAAGTATATAACGATATGAAATGATCTATGATATAAAGTAAGGATATGGAACATATGATAAGTATAGTTAAAAGAAAATGAAGGTATACGGTAGTCATATGATAGATGAATGGTGAAATTGAAATGCTTGGTATGTTATATGCCTTGAATGGGTTGAAATTATATGCATACTACTTTAGCTACTAACCTTGCGAGGTTTGGTGTATAGGGAAAGGGAAATATGATCTATGGCTAATTGGAATTACTCATAGTTGATTAATATATTACAACTGGTGAGTTTAACTCCTTTTATATGAGCTTACTAAGAATTAGTTGCTTATATAATTGTTTTCTTTGTTTTGTAGGTCATGGAAAGCTCGAACGGTTGGAAACTTTGTCGGAGTACGATCACACTATCCATCGAATTACTTTGGTATCTTTTGAACATACTGAAATGGTTATAAGTGGCATTTATAGGGTGGAATGTCTATTTGGTTTGTAGTTGATTATGTCAAGCCTTGGTGTGCCTTAATGCTATTGTTGATGGTATATATATGATGTGCACTTATATGATGTTAATGGTTGTGCATGGCCTTCTGAATTTAGGAAGGAAATGAATGAACTTATGATGTTAAATTGATATTAGGTTAAATGTTTGAAATGTGGTGCCCTTGAATGGCACATTGGTTTGTTATTTAGGTGTTTGAATGGATGAAATTGTTGTCTTTTATGGTTAGGTAATTTCTTGGCATGAATTGAATTTTCTAAGATGAGATTTTTACCATTATTGAGAAAAGTACCGATACTTTGGCATTTGGTATCGATACTTGACCAAATGAACAATATTCACACAAAACAAAATGCCAAAATGGTATCGATTTTCAATTGAGTATCGATACTTATTCATAAAATATCGATACCATCAACTAATTATCGCTACCATTGTTTTAAAAAGAAAAACATAATTGAAATTTGGTATCAATTTTTATATAAGATACTGATTAGGTATCGATACCAACTACGAAATTTTCATTTTAGCTTTAAAACTTAATGTTTTTGAGACTTAATCCTATTATATGTTTGAAGTTTACAATTAGACCTTCATAGAGTTCTGAAATTAAAATCATATGTATTAGTTTACATGTTATTGAGGTTCTAAATGTTAGAGTGATTGTGTTTTGAATAGAACTAGTTATTGTATGCTTTTAAATTATTTGCATAACTGTTCTAGAATGATGTGAAGTGTTCTATATTGCTCGGTAACACCTAAAACTCTAATCCGGTAACGGAGATAGGTTGAGGGTGTTACACTATTTATTTAGCTGGTAGAAGAAAGGGTTGCTGCCGAATTTTAAAGGGTATATAATGCTCTTTAAAACTCCTTAAATGATGTATAAAACCCCCTTTGTAATAGCTCCTTCTTTTGTATTCAAATAACACTTGAAAAGTCACTTCAATTAAGTTGTAACAGCCTTGAAATGTAATGGTTGTGAGCTGAAGAAATTCCTGCAATCAACACATTAAAATGAATACATTAAGCATATTAAACACTAATTAAACATATCAAAAACAAATACTTAACTTAAGTAAATGAACTAAACATATACATTAATTATTCCAACAACTAGTTAATTACAGAAGCAAGAATAAATAAACTTAACTCATGCCTCAATAAATAACTCTAGAAACTAGATTAATTAAGAGCAACACTTAATAAAGTTAAACAAAAGAAAAACACTTATTAATTAAACTAAGATGAGTTGAATAAATATCCAGCAACTCATTTAATAAACTAAATATGAGTTTATTAAAATTTCAGTTCAACTTGCAATAAATTGCAAGTGGAGCCTATTGGGTTAATCCTTTCATGACGAATAGATTCAGCTTCTTGTTCATCGCAAACTCGATCCACATAGCTTGCCAATGCATCTTTAAAGTTCTTTGCTCGTGACCTTTATAGGCCCTTATGGTAGCTTAATGGATTTAGTAAAAACATCTCGGGCTAAGTTCGTATCATTCCCCCTCTTGAAGATGACTTGTCCTCAAGTCAGAACCTGTATCAAAAGGAGACAAATCAGCAACAATAAAACTTGCACTAATGTTATATTTACCTTGTAAGTCAAGTTGATATGAATTTTCATTAATCCGTTCAATAACTTGGAATGGACCATCTCCTTGTGGCAATAGCTTAGATCATAGTTGGGCTGGAAATCGTTCTTTCCTCATATGAACCCATACCCAATCACCTGGTTCAAAAATAACTCGCTTTCTTCCTTTGTTAGCTCTTTGAACATAGCTTTCGGTTCGGGCTTCAATGTTAGCTCGCACTTTTTGATGGATCTCCTTGACGTAGTCAGCCTTTTCTTGGCATCTACATGTACAAATTGATCATTAGGCAATGGCAATAAATCAAGGGGAGTTAATGGATTAAAGCCATATACTACTTCAAATGGAGAAAACTTAGCAGAGTGGACAGAACGATTGTAAACAAATTCTATGTGAGGTAAACATTCTTCCGATGACTTTAAATTTTTACGAACAATGGCACGCAACAAAGTAGTCAATACTCGGTTTACCACCTCTGTTTGTCCATCCGTTTTTGGATGACAAGTAGTCAAAAATAACAGCTTTGTTCCAAGCCTTCCTCACAATGATCTCCAAAAATGGCTCAAAAACTTTGCGTCACGATCAGAGACAATCGTTCTTCGGATTCCATGTAAACGAACAACTTCCCTAAAGAAGAGATTAGCTACATGAACAGCGTCATCAGTGTTGGCACATGAAATAAAGTGAGACATTTTCGAAAATCTATCAACTACTACATATATAGAGTCCTTTCCCATTTTTGTTCTTGGTAACCCAAGGACAAAGTCCATGGATACATCCATCTAAGGGAATTCAGGTATGGGCAGCGACATATACAAACCATGTGGTTGAATTTTGGACTTGGCTCATTTACAAGTCACACAATGCTCACAAACACGTGCAACATCTCTTCACATTCTCAGGCAATAAAAATGTTCTTGTAAAGTTGATAGTGTCTTACTTATAGCAAAGTGCCCCATGAGACCTCCACTATGCGCCTCTTGCGTAAGCAATTCTCAGATTGAGCCTTGTGGTATGCATAACTTGCCTTACTTAAAAAGAAATCCCTCGTACCTATAAAACTTCTCAAAAGATCCATTCTCACAAGCAGCAAAGGTATTACCAAAGTCATCATCAGCAACATACAAGTCTTTCAAATAAGAAAACCCAAGTAACTTAGAATCAAGGTAAGACAATAAAGTGTACCTCCTTGATAGGGCATCAGCCAGTATATTTTCTTTACCTTTCTTATACTTGATGACATATGGAAAGGATTCAAGATATTCAATCCCTTTTGCATGACACTTGTTTAGCTTATGTTGACCCTTGATGTACTTTAAGGCTTCGTGTTCGGAGTGAATCACGAACTCCTTCGGCCACAAGTAATACTGCGACGTTTCAAGGGATTGAATTAAAACATACATTTCCTTATCATACATGGGATAATTGAGAATAGCCCCACTTATCTTCTCGCTAAAATATGCCACCAGTTTTCCATCTTGGGTTAGCACGACCACGATTCCTACACCTGAAGCATCACATTCAATTTCAAAGGTTTTAGTAAAATTAGGAAGTGCTAATAAAGGTGCTTGGACAAGACATTGTTTAATTTTATTAAATGAATTTTCTTGCTCATCTGTCTAATAAAATGCTTAATGTTTCTTAATAACACTTGTCAATGGTGCAGCAATTGTACTAAAATTAGGTACGAAACATTGGTAGAAACTAGCCAACCCATGAAAACTTCGAATTTGGCTAATGCTAGTCGGGGGCGGCCATTCTTGAATCGCTCAAACTTTCTCTTGATCAACTTCCAATCCTTTAGAACTCACTACAAAACCTAAAAACACAATTTTGTTAGTGCAAAATGAATACTTTTTAAAATTTGCATAGAGTACCTCTTGTTGCAACGTTTCTAACACCTCTTGAAAATGTTGAATGTGTTCTTCTAATGACTTGCTATATATCAAGATATCATCAAAATATACTACACAAAATTTTCCAATATAAGCATGTAACACATGGTTCATTAATCACATAAAAGTACTAGGAGCATTTGTAAGACCAAATGGCATTACCAACCATTCGTACAAACCATGTTCGGTTTTGAAGGCAATTTTCCACTCATCATCTTCTCGCATACGGATTTGATGGTAGCCACTCCTAAGATCAATTTTTGTGAATATTTTGGAACCACTTAATTCGTCGAGCATATAATCGAGTCGAGGAATAGGATGTCTATATTTAACGGTGATTTTGTTGATAGCACGACAATCAACACACATTCGCCACAAACCATCCTTTTTGGGCACAAGATCTACCCTTTTCCATAAGTTTAGCAACTTGTTTTTACAACTCCTTGGTTTCTTCCGAGTTAGTTCGATAAAGCAGGCCGATTAGGAAGTGCGGCTCCAGGCACTAGATCGATTTGGTGCTCGATGCCTCGAATGGGAGGCAATCCACTAGGCACTTTATCTGGGAAAACATCCTCGAATTCCTGTAAAAGAGAAAACATAGAAGAAGGTAGATCTTCGGGTAACTCGTTAGTGTTTAACAAAATTTCTTTGTAAATGAGTACAAATACAAGTTGCCTCAAAGTTAATGCTCTCCGAACATCGCTCGCTTTTGCAAACACACTTATTTTCTCAATTTTCTTTTCTTCTCCATTTTTTCTTCTTTTGCTTCCTTTTCACTTTCTTTTAAAATTTTACCTTTAGCTCTCTCATTTTTCTTTTCTTTTCCACTCGCACTCTTTTTTTCTTTTTCTTGCATTTGTCCAATAGAAGTTTTGAGTTTGAGTTGGTCCTCGTATACTTACTTCAAGGTTAATGGTGTAAGTGTCACATTCTTGCCACAATGCTTGAAGGTATACCTATTGGTATAGCTATCGTGAACCACTCTCCGGTCGAACTGCCATGGTCGTCCTAACAGTAAATGGCCCGTATGTATTGGCACCACATCACATAAAACTTTTTCGAAATACTTTTTAATCATGAAAGAAACAAGGACTTGTTTTATGACTTTAAGCTCACCAACATCATTGAGCCATTGAAGCTTGTACGGGCTCAGATGTTTGGTGGTCGGCAGTCCTAACTTCTCCACCATGAAAGTACTTGCCACATTCGTGTAACTTCCACCATCTATGATAATACTACAAATTTTTCCTTGGATTTGACATCTCGAATGGAAAATATTCTCTCGGTGTTGCTCGTTCTCCACTCCTTGAAGGCTTAGACTTCATTTGACTACAAGCAACTCTCCTTCTATAGGGTGTTCCAAATTCTCTTCTTCGTTGGAATTCAATTCGGCCTCATCTTCCTCTTCATCCTCGGTTTCAATTTCACTTTTGACACGTAATACCATGGTGTTTCGGTTTGGACATTGACTCATGATATGTCCTCTTTCCAAACATTTAAAACATTTGATATCTCTTGAATGATTAGATGAACTCTCAATGGCTTTACCTTTGCTTGATTCGGCCAAAGACTTATTTGTTTTGGGCAACACTGTGGACTACTTTACTCGATTTGAAGGAAAACTTTTGCTAACGCCTTGTCCCCATCTTAAAGGATTTGTAGTGGAATAGCCTCGGGTAGCACCTTTTTGCTTTATTTGTTTGTCCACTTTGATGGCCATGTGTACCATGTCTGTCACCTCGATGTAATGTTGAAGTTCGACAACATTAGCAATATCATGATTGAGACCAACTAGAAAACGAGCCATCGTTGCCTCACGGTCTTCTTGCACATTTGCACGAATCATCGCCACTTCCATCTCCTTGTAATAATCTTCTACACTCTTAGCTCATTGAGTAAGATTTTGGAGTTTCTGATGAAGTTCCCGATGATAATACAAAGGAATGAATCGCTGTCGCATTGTCGCTTTCATCTCAACCCAAGTAGTAATAGGCCTTTCTCTGTTGTGCCTTCGACTAGTGGTGAATTGATCCCACCAAATCATCGCGTAATAGGAAAACTCGATTACAACTAGTTTGACCTTCTTATTCTCAAAATAGTTATGGAAATTGAATACTAATTCAATCTTTTTCTCCCACTTTAGGTACTCCTCACAGTCGGATTTACCTTGGAAGTGAGGTATTGAGAGCTTTATATTCTTGAGATCATCATCTTCTAGTCTCCGATCTCTTTGGCCACGATTCCATTGTGTCCTTCATTGAACACTCACATTGGACCCTTGGTCACTTTCAACCTCACTAGAATCAAATGGATAATCTTTGTTAAGTTGTTGTCGGCCACAATTTCTAGGGGGACTTTGAGGTGTCCTTCTCCGACGTGTTCTTTCTTCAACTATGTCCAACCTTTCTTGTATAGGCTCAAGCTTCCGGTCAAAGAGTCACTCCACCTTTCGTAGCATGGCTTGAAGATTAAGGTTTGGAACATTTCGAACAGGTTGCCGTTCTTGTCGCTCCTCCATATTTCGAACAGGATTTTGTGACATAAAAAAAAAATTAAAACAAATCAATACTGAAGAAAAATAATAATTGAATAAATAAACTTAACTCATGCCTTAATAAATAACTCTAGAAACTAGATTAATTAAGAGCAACACTTAATAAAGTTCTACAAAAGAAAAACACTTATTAATTAAACTAAGATGAGTTGAATAAATATCCATCAACTCATTTATTAAACTAAATATGAGTTTATTAAAATTCCAGTTCAACTTGCAATAAATTGCAAGTGGCGCCTATTGGGTTAATCCTTTCATGACGAATAGATTTGGCTTCTTGTTCATCCTAAACGCGATCCACATAGCTTGCCAATGCATCTTTAAAGTTCTTAGCTCGTGACCTAGCTATAGGCCCTTGTGGTAGCTTAATGGATTCAGTAGAAACATCTTGGGCTGAGGTCGTATCAATATACTTGCAATTTGATCATTACCGTGAAAGAAAATTTTTATTTTAACAAATTATTACCTCATAACCTCTAACTCATTAATCAATTTGTTGATAGTCACTTATCTCCCGTCCTCACTTTCTCAACTAGGATAAATTACAATTTACTAGGTGAAATTTATATCTCGGCCTCGTTTAAACTATGATTACTTCCTAGGGTTGTCAAGCCTACGGTTTAAGAACACGTAATTTAAACCAACTAATCTTATCGAGAAACCTTAATCTATTAATCACGTCCCTATCCATTCATTAATCTCCCCTAATGGATTTAGCCACTCATTTTATTCATAATCTCAAAATCAATTGAATTAAACATGTAAATAACATGATTGAATCGAAAGGGAAACGAGATTAGAATAATCTTGGTTTTGATGCCGATTGAAGAATAGAGTAGATAATTGATCGCCGCCAGACGTGCAAATGTCTAGGTAGGAATACTGTAGCAAATAAATATCTAATTACACAGCGGTGTCCACAAGTATATGGGTCAAATTGTAATATAGTAAAGAATGTTACAACAAAATAGTGCTAATAGGACTAAATAGTATAAATTTAAAATTATATGGGTCAAATTGTACCAAAGGGAGGTTGAATTAAACTTAAATTAACTTTTGACACTAATAGGGCTAAATAGTATAAATTTAAAATTATATTACAAAAAATCAAATTAACATTAATTAATTAAATTACCTAAAATTACCTAGAATAAAAATTAACCGATTAATAATCGAAATCAACTCCAACAAAAATAGGCAGGAGATTAACTCAAGTGCTCCTAATTAACTTCAGAACTCATGTTTTGTCGAGTTAGATATTAATTAACAAGTTATTATCTCTCGGCCTCTAAGTAATTAACTAATCGGCTAATACACGCTTACCTCTCGGCCTCAGTTTCTTTACCAGGATTAATTATGATTTCCTCGATAAACTTATCTCTCTATCTCTTTATCGTAAATAACTTCCTAGGTGCATCACTTCCTAAGGTTTAATTGAACATAATTTAAACCCTAATTCATCCATTAATTAGTCACACATCAGTTATTAATCTCGCTAAGGAAGTTAGCTACTTATGGATCTAGATGCAATAATAGCTAAACTCATATTTAACATACAAAGCAATAAATTAAATAAAAGAAGGGAAAAAGAAAATAAATCCTTTTCGATGTCGATTTGTGTTCAGAAGTGAAATCTCCTTTAACAAATAACGAAAAATAATTAAATTAAAATATTGGATCGAAATCAAATCCAAGTTAAACAAGAAAAAAAAGTATTTAAAGGACTAAATTGGAATAAAACAAAACTAAAATTTAACCTCCCCAACCCGGCCTAGACGTTATGGCCACATTGTGAAGACTACATTAGTGACCAAAATGACTAAGTAACCTCACAGACCATAAAAACCCTAATTTATCTCACTTTAAAAAACGATGACTGCTCTTCAGATAGTTTGTGCAGTTGAAGTTTTGAGTAGTTAAAGAATATGTTAACTGAAGCTTTGTCTGGACTAATAAATGTTAGAAAAGTTTTGAGCAGTTGAAGAATATGTTAATTGAAGCTACTGTTTTAACTCAAGCTGAATCTGGGAAAGAATTTATAGTTTATAGCGATGCATCTTTTTGTGGTTTGGGATGTGTTTTGATGCAAAGTGGAAAAGTAATTGCTTAAGCCTCGGGACAATTGAAACCTCATGAGCAAAATTACTCGACTCATAATTTGGAGTTAGTTACAATATTTTTTGCTTTAAAAATCTGGCGACATTATTTGTATGGGGAAAAATGTCATATTTTTACCGATCATAAAAGTTTGAAATATTTGATGACCTAGAAAGAATTGAATTTATGTCAACGAAGATGGCTCGAGTTATTGAAAGATTATGATTTGGTAATTGACTATTATCCTGGAAAAGCTAATATCATTGCAGATACTTTGGGTCAAAAGTCTTTATTTTGCTTTAAAGGCTATGAGTGCAAATTTAACATTAGAACATGATGGTTCTAACTTGGCTGAATTGATAGTAAAACCGGTATTTTTTTCTAAGATTCGAGAACTTTGAAAAATTGATTCAAAGTTGTTCTCCAAGTTCAACATAGTTAGAAATGAACAAAAAATTGATTTTAGTATTGAAAATGATGATTGTTTATATTTTCGAGGTCGTTTATGTTTACCGAATGATGTAGAGCTAAAGCGAGAACTATTATATAAAAGCTCATAACAATGTTTATTCGATTCATCCTGAAAGTACAAAAATGTATAATGACTTGAAACAAAGTTACTAGTCGCCTGATATAAGGTTGGAAATAACAGAACATATATCTCGATGTTTAGTTTGCCAATAGGTTAAAGCCAAACATCAGGTACCGTCGGGTTTGTTGTAACAACTAAAGGTTCCTGAATGGAAATGGGAATGAGTCACGATAGATTTTGTTTCAGGGCTACCGTTAACTCCAAAAAGAAAAGATTCTATTTGGGGTATTGTAGATAGATTAACAAAATCGACTCATTTCATAATTGTTAAGATTGATTACTCACTTTAGAAACTGGCAGAGTTATATGTTGCTGAAATAGTGAGATTGCATGGTGTACCATTGTCGATCATATCAGACCGTGACTCGAGATTTAGTTCCAGATTTTGGGGTAAGTTGCATGAAGCTTTGGGCTCTAAATTGAATTTTAGTACCGCTTTTCATCCACAAACAGAGTTATACGTAGCTGAAATAGTGAGATTGCATGGTGTACCATTGTCTATCATATTAGATCGTGACTCGAGATTTACTTCTAGATTTTAGGGTAAGCTGCATGAAGCTTTGGGCTCTAAATTGAATTTTAGTACCGCTTTTCATCCACAAATAGATGGTCAGTCCGAGTGGATTTTTCAAATTTTGGAAGATATGTTACGCTGTTGCATCATTGAATTCGAGGGCAGTTGGGAAAAGTTTTTGTCGTTGGTTGAATTCGCCTATAATAACAGTTATCAGTCGAGCATAAAGATGGCTTCATATGAGGCTTTGTATGGACGTAAATGTAGAAGTCTGTTGTATTGGCTTGAATTAAACAAAAGAAAGTTTGTTGGGATTGATCTAGTGCGAGAAATTGAATAAAGAGTATGCGTTATAACAAATAACTTAAAAGTGGTAGTTGATCAACATAAGTCTTATCTTGATTCAAAAAGGAAAGATATTGAATTTTTTGTTGGTGATAAAGTATTCTTGAAAGTCTCACCCTGGAAAAAGGTGTTATGTTTTAGAAGAAAAGGAAAGTTCAATCCTAGATTTATCGGCCCTATGAAGTTCTTCAAAAGATAGGCTCTGAAGCGTATTGTCTGGCTTTACCTCCAGAGCTCGCTAGAATTCACAACGTTTTCCATGTTTCGATGCTTCAACGATACCTATAACACCCCAAACTTGGCCTAGACGTTATGGCCAAATCTGACGATGTCACATGCTAGTGTTTTTTGAAAAAATTTATCGTCGCTAAATCATCTTTTCTATTTAACCATTTTTTTATGATCTTATGTTAACTTCAATTCGTGTCCTTCATTTTCAGAACATTATTCATTTACAAATTGTTATTCAATTTCAAAACATTTTTTTTTATTGTGGAAGCTTTTAAACAGTTTGCTTATTCGTGGTATTTTTCATAAAACATTATAAAATCCAAATTTTAAACCAAAATTCGTAAAGACCATAATTACAGCAAAATACTTCCAAATAAAAGTAAAATCCTAAATAGGTAGTAAACAATGTAAAAAAAATGTGGCCACCACTGAGTCCTCCGCTGCACCGATCCGCCTATATCTGGGTTACCTACATAGATTGAACATAATGGATAAGTTTACGTAAACTCCGTGTGTAATCCCTATACAAATGAACATACAAAAAACAAATAATCACAGTCTGTGCTTAAGCCCTTTTCAGTATCAGTATCAGTCCAGTTTGGGCCTTAGCCCATCTCAGTACAAAAACAATCATGCAGTAGGGCTTTAGCCCATCACAGTATCAGTAGCAGTAACAAATATATAGTTACAAAAATCCTACCCACCCAGCCTCTACACACCATCTCCGTCCAACCCTACACTCCATGTGAGGATATAATCAACCCACCCATCCCTACACTCCAAGTAGTACCGAATGCGGCACTAGACAGTAATTTGCAGCTGAGCTACCAGTAAATTAGGCTCGAGGCCTTTCAGTACACTTCCTCCAAACATTATAATCCTCCAACCCAATGTAATGCAATATACAGATATGACATGCTATAACATAATATCATGCATGTAAACAAGGCATACAGTATCAGATCAGTGGGACATCATCAAGCTTAATCATATCAGTCATACAGTCATTTTAGTCAATTAGGGGTCTAGGTAAACTTACCGACCCTACAGTAGGTTCATAGTCGACTTGGGTGACCCGTATAGTGAAAATGGGCCTACAAGCCTATGAAGTTCACCCGTGTGGACCACAAGGCCCAAATTGGCCTTGGCCTCGTGATCGATTTTAATGTAATCCGTGCTACTTAATTATTCATATGTGTTTCCACTATTTACCTATATGATCCTTCAAAGCTGTCTACTTGAGCCACTGTTACTAAATTATTTGTCTCTTAAGCTATAGAATTCTTAATTAAGATCCACAAATTTTCCCTAAAACTATACTCACATATCTTCTTACCATAAAATTTTTTGAACTTTTGGTTAAGCCAATAAAAATAGTTTATTCGTTAGAGTTTCCCCTATTCTGTTGTCTGATAGTTTCCCCTAAAACTTAATTATCTTCTTGTACAGAATTCAGATGATGTTCCCATTTATTTATCCTGAAAATAGACTCATTAATGATTGTAAACATATGAATTAGAACCCATAATAATTTTTATACAATTTTTAATAATTTTCCAAGGTCAGGATAGGGGATTTTAAAATCATTCTGACCCTGTCTCACTAATATTCAAATATCTCATATTTACTTCGTTTCTTCTATGAGAAACTAGAATCAAAGATATTTAATCGCATATTTTTTTCATCCTCTAATTCATTATCCACAATTTATGGTGATTTTTCAAATATAGCATATTGCTACTGTCCAAACAGCGAGCAATTTTGGCTTTTTGCCGAATCCCTTATTTTTGTGTTTCGGGTACACACCTGGTTTTGTTTGATGCAAAAACAGTCCTCGAGCACTCCAAAGTGTATAATTGAACAAATAACACCATAATCAGTCTTACCTCGTGATAAATCAAAATCCCAAAACCAACATACTTACCCATAAAATGATGAACACTTACCGCAAAGGCCCAATAACGAGGTCAAAGGCCAGGCAAATGAGTATGAAACTAAATGGAACCATTCAAGACTTCATTAGCAAAGCCTAAGATGCATATACAAAGGAAAAATAAAATCAAGATTCACTTTCTTATTTTCAAGAAAATAAAAAAATCGAATCTTGGTCCAATTTTGCTATTTTAAGCGATTTCAAGAATCAAGAAAATCAAGATTTCAAATCTTGGAAATCTTGGTCCAAGAAACCGAATCATACAGTTAAGGCCCATTGGACCTCATTTACAAGCATCAACGAACCAATTTCAGGAGAGAACAAATTACAAGCCCAAGTTATTCAAGATACGGCACTTAGTTGAAAATCAGGCCAAATTGTCAAAGTGGCCCAATTTGTAAAATTTTAATTCTTTAAATACTTAGTTTTAATTTTTAGACTTTATGATTAAATTCCTATATAAAAATTCAGCCCAAGAAGCCCATTAAAAGCCTTGGCCAAATTTCCCTTGAAATTAGTAATTAGGTTTTTTTTTTTAGATTTCCTAATAGGGTTAGGAAAAATAGTTAGAATGCCTATATTAAGGCTTGGCCAACCACCCTTAACAAAACACATTACAATACATTGAAATTAGATTTTATTGTGTGAAAAATTCTCTTTGAGTTTTCTCCAAGAATTCTCTCTTGAGTTTTCTTTAGAAGGAGTTTTAACAATCTTTTTGATTGTTGGAGCCATCTTCAGCCTTTTTCTTGCCATTGTTCTTCATTGGAGGGGAGATTAGAGCCGTTTGAAGGGAGTTGTGAAATCTTTCTCGATTTCAAGGCTTTTTAGGACTTTATTCATCTTTCTTGCTATTTGTCAATCTTTAATTGTTTTTGTTTTTGCTGATTTGTGGGTTAACTTAATTTAATTGCTCTTGTTGTGTTTCAGCCATTCCCAAATTTCAAGATTTGTCTTTATAACATTCTTTGGCATCAAGAAACATCCGTCAATCATATTTTTCCAGATTTCTTGCCGTCCAAGTATTCTATTTTCCGATTCAGATTTGGGTTTCTTGATCCGTTGAGTTTAACTTGCTATTTTGGGTTCTCCTTGTCAGATTCGGCTTGGAGAGTCGTTCGTGCAATTTAGATCTCGTTTCTTGGCTTCCAAGAAACCATATTAATACGTGTTCTAATTATTATCTGATTCTTTCTTGTTTTGGGCGCTCCATTATAAATCTATTGCTGCTAAGATTTAATTTTCTGTTTCGTTTCAGATCCAAGCGTCTAGCGTTTTTGTAGGAGTTTCTTGTGACTTGACAACTCGATCGTGGTCTGTGCACAACCCTCTATCATTTGGTATCAGATTTTGGGCGTTTTACGTGTTCTTGGTTGATTTCTAAACTGATCTCCTTTAAAAAAACAACATATAGCAGTTTTTACCCAGAAAAAGTTTTGGAAAAAAATTCATTTGAGTGGGTAAACATTTTTCGATTGCTCTAAAATTTTATATGAATATTTGTGGAACTGTGATAGAATATTAAAAATTATTTCCCGAAAAAAAATCAGTAGGAAAAGTCAAAAAAATAGAAAAAGATGAAAGTAGAGAAATATTAAAAAAAATATTCAGCGGGTTGAGTTTAATGCCGAAACTTTCCAGATCAAATATAAAATATTTAAGGACATTCTAGTTTAAATTTCGTGATTTTTTGAGATTAGTAACACCTCAAAACGAAGTTGTCAAGTTACTCCGCAGTTTTTTCGGGTTTTTGTGTGTCAGCAATTTTTATTGATTCTTAGCTATAGGTTTTCATTTTTTTTGATTTTATTCTTCCTTTACACTATCTAACACCTTCTTGTTTCTTATGTTAGTAGGATTTAAAAGTGTGCACAATTCTTCCTCGGTGTGACACAAATCAATTGGTGTCTCGTCTCTTTTTGGACTCCTAGTGCAATTAGGATTCTTTGGTAGTTACGGTTCATACGCTTTCTAATTGATTGATATAGACTCTACTAAAGAACTCACAAGACTGAATTCTAGCTCTTTGAGAATTTGATTTTCCTTTTTGAGTGATTAACGGTGAGGTTTGTTATTTTTTTTGAGTGTTGGGTGTTTGTTTTGCAGGTATTTCAAAAAAAAAAGAGAAAAAAATAAGATGGTAGTCCGCCGCACCCTTAACATCCAAATGGGAGATGATTTTGATAACCAACGGACCAATATTTTCCATTCTAGGTGTTTTATAAAAGGTAACTTATGTTCACGTACTATTGATAGTGGGAGTTGTTCGAATGTAGTTAGCAGTTATTTGGTGGATTCTTTAAAGTTACCTTGTACCAAGCACCCTAAGCCGTATCACCTTCAGTGGCTTAATGAATGCTCGAAAGTTAAAGTTACAAAGCAGTCTTTGATCACTTTTAAGCTCAGGAATTACGAGGATGAGGTATGGTGTGATGTGGTCTTGGCAATTTGATCGTGATGTTGCACACCAAGGCAAGCTCAATAGATACGCACTTGCTCCTTGGATGGCCTTGGCAATTTGATCGTGATGTTACACACCAAGGAAAGCTCAATAGATACTCACTTGTGTTTAAAGGTTGAAAATTTAATTTTGTTCCTTTAAATCCCAATGATGTATATAAAGATCAATTAAAAATGATGAAATCTTGTGAGGGGGTAAGGGAGAAAGGACAAATAAAAGAGACAGAGAGAAAAGAGGCTAGTAGTGAAAAAAGTAAAAATTTAAATGCCCCAAAGGTGAGTGAATCCGCAAGTGGTAAAACTAGAGTGAAAATTTTAATTGCAACAAAAAAAGATGTACGGAGAGCCCTACTCAATAAACAGCCTTACATCCTTGTAAGGTTTAGGCAAAACTATTTATCTCTATCTAACATTAACGAAAATTTAACTAGTGTGTTTCAATGCCTTTTGCAGGATTATGAAGATGTTTTTAGTGAGGCCCCTAAAGGTTTACCACCTTTACGTGGGATAGAACACCAAATGGACTTAGTACTTGGAGATTGGGTTTGGGTCCATATGAGGAAAGAATGATTTCCTACAAAAAGAAAGACCAAGTTGGACCTAAGAGGCGATGGGCCTTTCCAAGTACTCGAGCGGATCAATGATAATGCATACAAAATTGACCTACCCAGTGAGTACAATGTAAGTTCTACTTTCAATGTGGATGACTTATCTCCATTTGATTTTTTAGAATCGAGGACGAATCTTTTGGAGGAAGGGGGGAATGATACGAGTCACAAAGGCCCAACTCAAGCTCAAGAACGTGATGGGCTCAAATTACCACAAGGCCCAATAACGAGGTCAAAGGCCAGGAAAATGCGTATGAAACTAAATGGATCCGTTCAAGACTTTATTAGCAAAGCCTTAGACGCGTATACAAAGGAAAAAGAAAATCAAGATTCACTTTCTTGTTTTCAAGAAAATCAAGAAACCGAATCTTGATCCAATTTTGCTATTTTGAGCGATTTCAAGAATCAAGAAAATCAAGATTTTAAATCTTGGAAATCTTGGTCCAAGAAACCAAATCTTACAGTTAAGGCCCATTGGACCTCAGTTACGAGCATCAACGAACCAATTTCAGGAGAGAACAGATTACAAGCCCAAGTTATTGAAGATACGACACTTAGTTGAAAATCAGGCCAAATTGTCAAAGTGGCCCAATTTTTAAAACTTTAATTCCTTAAATACTTAGTTTTAATTTTTAGCCTTTATGATTAAATTCCTATGTAAAAATTCAGCCCAAGAAGCCCATTAAAAGCCTTGGCCGAATTTCCCTTGAAATTAGTAATTAGGTTTTTTTTTTAGATTTCCTAATAGGGTTAGGAAAAATAGTTAGAATGCCTATATTAAGGCTTGGCCGGCCACCCTTAAAAAACACATTACAATACATTGAAATCAGATTTTATTGAGTGAAAAATTCTCTTTGAGTTTTCTCCAAGAATTCTCTCTTGAGTTTTCTTTAGAAGTAGTTTTAACAATCTTTTTGATTGTTGGAGCCATCTTCAGCCTTATTCTTGCCATTGTTCTTCATTGGAGGGGAGATTAGAGCCGTTTGAGGGGAGTTGTGAAATCATTCTCAATTTCAAGGCTTCTTAGGACTTTATTCATCTTTCTTGTTGTTTGTCATTCTTTAATTGTTTTTGTTTTTGCTGATTTGTGGGTTAACTTAATTTAATTGTTCTTGTTGCGTTTCAGCCATTCCCAAATTTCAAGATCGGTCTTGATAACATTCTTTGGCATCAAGAAACTTCTGTCAATTATATTTTTCCTGATTTCTTGCCGTCCAAGTATTCTATTTTCCTATTGACATTTGGGTTTCTTGATCCGTTGAGTTTAACTTGCTGTTTTGGGTTCTCCTTGTCATATTCGGCTTGGAGAGTTGTTCGTGCAATTTAGATCTCGTTTCTTGGCTTCCAAGAAACCATATTAATACGTGTTCTAATTATTAGCTGATTCTTTCTTGTTTTGGGCGCTCCATTATAGATCTATTGCTGCTAAGATTTAATTTTCTGTTTCGTTTCAGATCCAAGCATCTAGCGTTTTAGTAGGAGTTTCTCGTGACTTGACAACTCGATCTTGGTTCACGCGCAACCCTCTATCAATCCATCTAAGTTGTTGGTTTTTGCATTTGATTTATTTGGGTAGTGGCATGTGTATATATAGGTTAATATATGAGTTTGTGAATGATGATAGACATGTTATTGAATAAGATTAGTTGTTTTTTTAGAGTATATTTTGTATTGTTGGAACAAGTATGTTTAATGAATAAATTTATGTAGAGTTGATGAATGGTATGGTTTAAAGTTGTGGTGTGCTGATTATTTGTACAAATGGATGTGTTTGTCGCTATGTTTTGGTATGTTAGTTTAACTTAATGTCTTGGTATGTGCTTTAGTTTAAAAACTTGGTGGCTTATATAGCTAAATGTTAATTTAAGTATGGAAATTAGGTATGAATGAGAATTTTGAATGATTGATGCTTTGTTAGTACAATTAGAAATATAAAATGTGGTACCAATGAGGGTACATAGGTTAGGCACTTAAGTTGGTTTTTTTGGCATGTTTTGAGCATGTTTAATTGTGTTTTGAATATGTTAAACGGCTGGTTATTAAGTTTCTTGGTGTCCAAGTAAGCATGATTTGATAAACTTGAGTTTTAAAGTACATTTAGGTTCATACGGCTTGAGACACGGTCTATCACACGGCCGTGTGTCACACACGGACAACACACACGGGCATCCGCCCTGAATGTGTTGAAAAATAGTATAGATGCAATTTCCACATAGGCTGACACACGGCCTGCGACACGACTGTGTGAGATTATTTCGAAAGGCACACAATCTGTTACACAGCTGTGTGACTTAAGTCAGTGAGTTATATGGTTAGAGACACAGGCTGGGACACGACTATGAGTCTCAACATTGAATGCCCACACGGCCTGGGCTATGACACACAACTGTGTAACCCCTGGTTCTCAAATATTTCATGTTTTTCCTAGAATTTTTGATTTGTCTCAATTTGATCCCTGATTGTTTCTAATGTATTTGCAAGGCCTCGAAAGCTCGGTTTTAGCCCAAAATGAGTATGTTTGTTATGAATGGAATGTAATTATTGATAATTAAGTTTGATTGAATTATTTGTTGATATTTAATGTTAAATTTTTTTTTGGATTAATAACACTCCATAATTCTTATCCTACGTCGAAGATGAGTTAAGGGTGTTATAGCACGAGTTCCCCAAAACTTGTCTCCCAAACAGCAAACAATGAGAGCCGAGCTCAATGTGGTAAAACCACAACTACAATAGTGCAGATATACTACCAATAAGTATTCCAATGTAATAGACAAGCAACTAGTAGTGCAATTAAATTGTCAATCTCCTCGGTACTCCCGGTGCAGTGCGCTAACAACAATAATACAAACTTAATATGTCGTCAGTACTCCATGGGACTCCTGTGTCAACCACAATAACCTACCCTTTGCAGATTCAAAATGGCATATAATCAGTGAGCAAACTATCCTATCATTATCAATCTTGGTACAATGGCATGCTTAACATGCGAATCAATAATCAGCGGCAATATATGGCTTGGATACTTTTCATTTTTGATAATAGTGGTATGCATACATGCTTTCCATACAGTCATTTTCATGTATGGTATGTAATTTTAATTGCATACAAGCTCAATATCATACATGGCATTTTAAATGCACAACAATTAGTGTCTTAAAACTCAGGAAGCTATACACGCATAAAATTCACATACATTCAATAGAGCTTAGCAAATAGAAGTTTGTTATAACAAAATGCTATCAACCAGTTACATCATAGTGTTATACATCACATTCAGCTCATACACATCACAATTAGTCCCAACAAGGCCTTTAACAATCGGGCTTTCAAATATAGTACGTACTTGGATCCACATCTCATTATTAACAATTAGGCCATTTAGCCATCCCCAAAACTAGAAAGTAAATTTTTCATAGAAACATATTTTACACAAATTTTAGAATAATTAAAACAAAGGAAAATACCCACACCTTAGAATAGTAAGTTCATAAAGTTTACGCTATCACATTTAGACCTTAAACATGCCTAAAACCAAGTTACAGCATTTATCATGTTAAAATATTGTTAAAACCAACTTTTAAACACCATTATAAGGGTTCAGCCAAATCAATGTTACGCCAGTTAAGTTTTAGATCAAATTTGGCAAAGTTACTTACATTGATTTTATGTGAAACGAGGGCCGAACGAAATCTGACTTCATTGCTGATTCGGGATGTTTAAATTAGTATCTACACCAAAAATATAATTGAAAATTACTTGCTTAAATCTAATTACTAACCCTAGAACAATTAGTCATTGCATTCCCTCTTAACAAAAACAATAATATGTAGCTACTCGCAATAAACCACACTTACGCTTTCCGTTTTACTAGATCCGAGTTTCTAAACAAATATGATCTAGCACATCTATGATAGATAAGATTAAAAGCTGATTAAAATAGAAGAATAATGAATTTAACCTTTTTGGAGAGGGCAACAAAAAGAAGATAAATGACTGCCCCCTAATGGTGACTCAAGGGACGACACATCACCACAATCGGCATAACAAGGGGTTGTTTTTGCAAGGCACCAAAACGGAAATTTTAAGGGCTAGTGTCTGTCGTAATTTAGTGTAGCAAATTAAACTAGTTTTCGCACTTAAGGAGCCTGAATAGAAGCATTTTTATTTTGTTTTAGTTAAGTTTTCTAGCTTTAAATTCAATAAAAAGTGTACTTAGAGTCTTTTTATGACCTTAGGGACCAAATAAGGCCTAAGGGTGAGTTAATGTGCTAAGTCAGTATGCAGGACATCATTCAAAGTTAAAATAGCTCAAGGTTGGCTTCTATGTTGCAACACAAGAAGTTTAAAGTTGCAACATAGGGAGCATAATAAAAGAATTCCAATACTATCTTTGGTGTAACAACATAACCATAGGATGTCGCGACATACCCTTAAAGCCTAACCTGAATTATAGTATACTGCCTTTGAGGTCGTGACACAAGCATTGGGTGTCGCGACACCGGCACTGTATGAGTAAGGGGCATTTTTGTATGCACATTGAAATTTAACTAATAAACATCATCAAACCTAGGGTAAGGACAACAACCAACCCTAACTCTATAAATAGACCCATTTAACAGTTTTTGAAAAAAAATTATTTAGATTCTAAGTTTTACTTGTAATTTAGTTTTCTGTTTTCTGTTCTTTTAGTTTTTAGGTTTAAGATTTCATGTTCTTTGAAGAATTTGGTTTGTAAACACAGCCAAACAATTGAGGATTTCCGTACTTCATCAATTGAATACAATCAGGATTTTCTAAACCTTATGGATTCCATGAGGAACTAATCCTTTTATGGGGGATTAGCAAGTGAAGGTGTTGTTGACTATTTTCTATATAGGGTTTTCTTAGCGGATCAGTTGTTTGGGAGAGGAAGCACTTAAATTCTAGGCGTGACAATACTAAGAAGTCATTTACATGGGAATTAATTCAAAATTGGTATGGCCTATCTGTGAACACCTTAGCCCTGAACTGATCTAGACTGTGAGGTTGAGAAATAAGTAGTTTTTGCCGACTCATTAGTTTAGTGGAAGATCGAGAGATCCTAGTAGGGTAACAATAAGTTGATTAAATAGAAACCCGAAATAGGAATTAGTTATAACCACCGAAGCGAGCTAATCACACCTATTTAGATTTGATTGAGTTTATATTCTTGTTACTCGAAGTTCACTTTATTTATGCAATTTTTATTCTTTATGTATAAAAACAAAAAATCTCTTATTTATGTTTACTCATAATATAATTTGTTTAATTTACTAATTAATTCTATCTGCATTTAAGTTAACTTTAATATAGTACTCGCCACCATTAGTTACAATCCTCAGAGTACTAACCTACTTCGTTATAAAAACTATATTACAACTTGACCTATATGCTTCTGGACACCTTTATAATTCCACAGAAAAACTATATTAGAACCATAAAAAATTTTTGAAACAAATCACGTAGGTATCGATATTTCTCTCAAATGGTATCGATACTGAATGGAAAATCTATACCGAAACAACTTTTTGTTTTTCGTTTGAAATCAAAATCTACGAAATTATTGATACCTTTCGAAAAGTATCAGTAATTTTACCTTGAGTACCGATACTTGTGATATGGTATCGATACCAAATTATGAGTCTAACTGCCTATACATTTGAAAATCACAGAGGTATCATTTTTAAAAATTGAATATCGGTACATGTGCTCCAAACCACAAAAATCCAACAGTTCAAGACATATAATCCATTCCAAACAAATTTTATTCAACATGCCTCTTTTATTTCATCAACTAAACATCAAAATGACCATAATTAAAGTTCAATCATTGAATGCATGTCCGAGTAAGCAAACAAAACAACGAGAACAATATCCATAATTCCTAAGAATAAATGAGCTATAGAAATAACCAAAGCATCAGTGCCTTTATTTCCCCAAAACATAAACAAATAAGTAACACCTAAGAGATAATAATATAATCTTGCTTGGATCAAATCCTTTGAACCACACCGCTCACACCGGAAGGCTACTAATCTGCAATGGTTTAGAAGGAGTGGGTGTGCTTAACAAGCTCAATGAATGCCTAGAACAATTACCATGCAAACAATTCATCAGGCATGAACAAAACAACCATATAGCATAATTTCAACAGTTCCAACTCTATGTCATATTACACTTACTCATGCATTATTTACTAGTTTATTTACATAGTAATCACATTCACTTTTAAACATATAGCACTTTACACACAATCATATTTAGAGATAATTTGACACTTGAGCTATGAAACATAAAAGTGAGCTCTATCACCAGACATCGGATACACAGATCTCCAACACACCAAATGACTCATAGAGTTGAACATAGCCCAAAAGTGAAGAATATAGCTAACAGTTTCCATCACATTAGACATGTCCTATTGAATGGAGCTTAGCTCACATTCCTTATCTCTCCAACTTGTCTCGGGGCCTCAATGCCCAAATCACATAACACATATAGGTGAGTGCTCACAATCCTATGGCATGCCAACTATATCCAACAGTCTAAAATTCACAAGGCCAAAATATCCATTATTAACACACATATTACTTACCGTTCACTGCACTTATTCACTGCAAATATCACATTACAACACAACATTATCATTGTCATCTAGCATGTATAACATCCTTACATTTATACTTTCTCAATGGTAATCATGAACACATGTCACATAATATAGCATCTCATTTCAGTTCACAATTTTACAATCAACAAGCACATATTAAATTAAAAGCACGAGAAAGTTGACACTCAGAATTTAGAGTAGGGGTTTATGCTACTTCTAAATTCCCAATTAACGCATTGAATTGTGTCTACAAGCAGCCATTCTAAACACTTACCAGTTACGCTTTCGTCAAAAAGCCGAAAGTTCAACTAGCCTTTCTTTAACTTGTAAAAGGTCCTAATTAATCTGAAGCTTCAACACAATAAATCACACAACAATACAATCAACAATTATCTAAGAACTCAACTCAAGCAATCAAAACATAAGCCTAAGCTATGTTCGCAAGTAATTGAAACCTTCGACATGGTAAACTTGAAATTCAAATATATCGGTCTATACTTAATATTTTTTCCTAATATGAATTCCATTCATCTAATTATTCACCTACGACTAATTCTCAACCTTTAAACTACGTGAAACTACTCAATTCATAGTATCAAAATTTTCGACATGTTTATTGCAATTTTAACAAAAATTCATTAAAAATTAAGAAATCTTTAACAAAACTTCAAAGGAAGTTTAGAAACCTTCTAATTACATCAAAACTAATTGAAAAACACCTTGAAACCATGTTTTTATCAAAAATCTCAATATCCACCATTAACGAGCCAATTTTTGGCTTTTATTCGAAACATGCGATTTAATGGCTAAAAACTTAGTTTTAAAGACTAAATAACATTTAAAACTAATAGAAAGATGAATGGCTACCTTCGATGGAAGAAAAATGAGCTTTTGGTTGAAAGCCTAGAAAATCCACAAGCTTGAGAGTTGGAAAAATCTATGGTGATTTAAGTATTTTTCTTGGGTTTCTATGGAGATTAAATGCTATGAGGATGAAAGAAATAAATAGAATTAAGTTTGGGAATAAAGACTTGATGAATAGGAGTTTGGGATGCAAAGGACGACACAAGAACGAAGGAGAATAAAACTAACATGAAATACTCACAATTTAGATCCCTTTACAAATCAATCCTTATTTCAAAATTAATGATCTTTTAAACACCATTTTCAAAAATTCACTTAATTTTCTAAAACCCATAAACTAAAACATTTCTGATTACCATGGTTACAAAATTCTTGAACACTCTTGAGCTAAAATTCTCATTTTACCCTTGAAACTCCAAGGCCAAATTTTGGAGTGTGATAGAAGGAACCATAAAGCACTCTATTACTACAAGAAGCATATGATAGAATAGTAATAATACTTATAGAAAAACTTAAAGGCCTCTAGAATTGGAACCCAAGTTATTTGGTATGAAATGGCGCACTAATTAAGACGTTGAAGGAAATTCCTATAATACCATATTGTTAGAAGAATTATCTAAGCACTTCATGCATAAAAAATACAAACAACAACCCCCAAACCTTTTCCAAAATAATACTATAAACGAAAGTTGGGATGGTTGCATTGCTCCTTAATTCTACAAGTGATTAATGGTTATGATTTGCGAAAAGAATTGTTGGTGATTAGTGCAGGCTAGAAAGGAAAGTTCTGAGAGAGGGATAAACGAAGAATAATAGAATGGCACCATGGGTGTTGGACCAATATGACTAGAAACAAACTGCAAAAATCACCCAAGTGCATACTAACCGAGCTGATGGAGGAGTCCAGCAGTAAGACCTAACATTTTTATGTAACTTTAATTAACTGTACAAAATTGTATATTTTCCAAGAAGATAAAAAAATAGGGCTCCTTAGGCACCCTGAAGATAAAAATTTGGGAAAAATAAAGACGGTGTCGCAACATGGTAACCCTGTGTCACAATAGCATGTGCAACAGCAAGAAACCAAGAAAATTATCTCAATGTCGTGACACCACTCTTCTGTGTCATGACATAGTAGACAATTTCCAAAAAATTTTAAACTGCAGGGTGTGTCGCGACACCAAACCTTCGTGTCACAAAAACAGGAGACTGACATAGATGTCGTGACACAGAACCCCTGTGTCGTGACATCATTTCAATTTTCTATTGGGTCAACCCGACCTATTTACGCAACCCAGAGGCATAAACCGTATTTCACCCGATTTTTAACCTTATAAATCTTTAGTTTTAACCTACAAACACTTTCAATCACCTTCTAAACCTCTATTAACTACTAAAAACTCCTTAATCTCCTCCATCCTCAAACCCCTATTTTTAATCCAAACCCTAAATACACCAATCTCTTTTGTTGATTCTAAGCTCAAGTTGGGTGCAAAACCATCAGGATTTGAAGAAGAAGTAAAGAGGTCAAATTGTACAATCATCAATTACTGAAGAAGAAGTAAAGAGGTCAAATTGTACAATCATCAATTACAGACATTGGTAAATGGCTCAAAGCAATCTGAACTATTCCATTGAGTATTTCTAAATTGTTCCTTGTTTATTTAAAATAAAACAGTAGAAAATGCCTCCTAGGAAGAATAAGAAAACTACAGTTGAAGAAACTCCGATAGTTTTGGACCTTGTAGAATTTCAAAATCCAAACGCTGAAAAATATTTTCTAGAGTTACAGGGTAGGCGTTTCATCCAAGAGCGAGGGTTCAAACCCTTAATGGTTTTGCGTAACAAAATTTGGACTTTAGTTAGGTACCATCGTTGGGAGTGATTCTGTATCACTCCCAAGGAAACTACGGTGTTCTCGGTAGTACAAGAATTTTATGCATCCATTAGAGACCAAGAAAAATGAAACAGACGAAATTGGGATACCATAATAGTGAGAGGGGAAGAGGTGTCAATTACCCCTAAGGAGATATGTGAGTCATATGATGTACCTTACTAAAGCAAAGATTCCCTTAATAAAACTAATTAGACAATTTTGAGGATATAAATATGGAGGATGTCATTAATACTTAACTCAAGGTACAGGTACATGGAACTATAGGGCAGATGCAAATTTTCCAACTAACTTCAATCAAGCAATAATATTCCTGGTAAAAAAAATGTGGATGTAGTTCATAGGCACTAGAATTGCACCCGCATTAAATGCTTCTAACGTTAATACTTTTAGAGCTATTCTGTTGTACAGCATTTCACAGTTCAAGTAGATAATTTATGTTGCCTCTATCACAACTGATTCTAGTGTGTATGAGCAATATTCTTCTTTTTGAATTTCTCCGGGGTATCATTAATCTCTTTATCATTCAATATGGGTTGTATTCTTGAAAATTTTGTAGAGATTCATATCTTGGATTTCATTACCTCAATTTTTTCTTGTTCTTATTGTTTAATCTATTAAACATAGTTTATCTGTAAGGGGTATTCATTGGCCTGAGGTAATTACATCTATTACAATTATAATTCCTGGTTTGATCTTGGGAGCACGGTGATATTGATCTCAGATTATAGAGGTTGTACTACTGCACTAGTTGTTGTTGGGACTACGTTCAGCTTTCCTCTTTTATTTCGGAGTACCTTATTGATATTTGAGGTATTATTTTTATCTATACAGTTGTAACGCCGATTTCATTGTAGCACTATGCTTATAATTCATCTGTTGGTTACAGTTTCGGTATGGTTCAAAATTTTAATATTATTAATTGAAATTGTTTTATTATATATCCCATTTATAGCCTTCATAAAAGGGATAGGTAACGAAAAAAGTATAGACGGTGGAAGATCGAGCTTCAACTTGTATATTGGTTCTCATTCCTCAGGTAATCTTTATTTATGTCGATGAGTGAATATGGTATGTTACATTTCATTTCAATTAGTGCAGTTTGTAGAGATCTTTGATTGGTATTCTGAGGGATTTATGATAGATTGTATGTCTGGGTTATTTTGACAACAAGAAGAAGGGATTATTCTGAAATGTTATTATTCGATTGATAGATCGACTTAACTATGTTATTCAGAAATGAGTTATTCATTTGAAAAGTTAGGTAAGTTTTTTATATTCGAGCTTATTTCTCGATTCAAAAATAATTTCTTTTACGGATTCAAAGGTAAATAGATGGATAATAAGAATTAGGGATTCATGTTCTAGAAGGCATAAAACAAAATTATATCTATTAAATCAATTATAATCGGGAAAATTCATAATGGGTTTAAGTCGTGTCGATAGTTGAAGTTATTGCGCTTGTGTTAAATGATACTGCTTGACGCTTTCCATGATAGGAAAACAAATATCAGTTGAAAGTCACAAATGCAAACATGTCAGAAACATCAGTCGAAGTTTGATAATATGAGTTTCTCGGTTATGTTTTGACAGACCATTGTTGGGAATTTCTTGGTAGTTATACTACTAATGATGTAACACCCCAGAATTTGGGCGTAGAAGTATTGGGCCTTGAGCAAGGGAATAGTTAGGAAACTCTGCACAGAAGTATGTCTGCTTTAGCGGTTAAGGGTCCTGAGAGGAGTTGGAAAAGTCCTGGGTTCAAACCTGGGCTTTAGCAAACATTTTGGTTTTAAGTGGATGAAACCCTAGATACTTGGATGTAGGCCTTTTAATTTTTTTGTGTTAAAAAGATGTCATAAGGAAGAATGTGGTCTAGTGGTTGTGGCGTCATTAAGGTTACAAGGGAGCCTAGGTTCAAATCTTGGCTCTTACAATTTATTTTAGTTTTTCCTCTTAAGTGAAACTTGACTCTAGACTGTAGGCTTTATAAATAAATGTTGTAGATTTATGTCACAAAAGAACTTATGGTCTAGTGGCAAGTGGTGTGTTGAGCTAATGTGGGGTACTTAGGTTCGAATCTCATTGCAAGCAAAAAAGATATTTATTTTGCTAGTATGAGGCGGCAGGAGTTTGAGGTGGTTTCGAACTCTGCTGGATGAGGTTTGAATTGGTCATTGAGAGATTGTTGGAGAAAATTGTGGAGAGGATTAAGGGACAGTTTTGTGAAGAGAATCAAGGAATTCAAATTAGGGAGTGTTGTAGTCGATTGGGGAGGTTTGTGTATGAAAATTCGACTAGGGGTCTTTTTTATGTGATTTTTGGCAATTTGAGAGCATTTTGGGATACTTTTGTTGTTCCATTTTCGAGTTTTGGGGTGTGGTGGAAACTAGTCTTGGTTTTCCTGAGGGCCGAATTTTCCTGCTTTCTCCTCTTTTGCGATTTTGTGCTCTACCTTTGTGATCAAATTGTTTTTTGGCATTTTCTTTGCTTTATTTCTTGAAGCCGAACCTTGTCTCTCTTCTCTCGCAGTCAAAGTCGACTACACTATTTTTGTTTCTTTCCCTCTTTAGTCACCTTTCTTCTCCTCTCAATATCTCTTTGTCTTGGCCGAACTCAATATCTCTCTTCTTATATTATTTATTTTTATTTTGTTTCCTCCATTCTTTTACAAGTCAGTTTTCCTACTCTCTTGTTCCTTGAACTCTATTTTTTTTCTTAAATACTAAGCTGACTACTTCTTGGTATTTTGATTTCGGTTTTACAAAACTTCAGAGAAATCGGTTGGCATTTGTATGTTCCTACTCTAGTTCACTATTATTCTAGGTATTACCGAGGAGTGAAAGGTGCAAGTGTTCTTGAGATGTCAAAGCCCTGAATCCCAATATTTGATTAAGGTGTTTTCGACACCTTGTTTTTGGGTATAGGCCAATTACTCTTAGATTCTGGAAGTGCTATGTATAAGGTTTTGGGCTACATTTTAAGTAGTTCTATTTATCTATCTTTCGTGTGTGCATTTAAACACCAGGGTACGTGTGGTTGATTGTAGTCACGATCTAAGTATATCTGGCCTTACTCCTTTCGGTCAAGGTTGGTGCTCAAGAGTTTTTGGCAAGTGTTCGCAAACAGGTGTGTTCACACCCTGAACTGACTGTATCACGGCAGAAGTCAAAAAGTTAGAAATACGGCAATTGAGGCCACATGGGTGTGCGAACACTTGTGTGGTAAATCGAGCCCACAATTATGGGTGATAGACTGTTGAGGCCACCACGAGCGTTCCTGTACTCTTGGGTCATTATGGGCCTTGTTTGGTTGAAATGGGTTGTGTGGGCCCAATGGGCTCGTGGGCCTCACATGGATAAAATCCTCGTTAGGTGACAAATACTAGACAGGGCTATCTAGTTGCATAGTTGTGATTGAATTTGGGCTAAATGGATCATACGAGCGTGTTGGACCACTTGAGTCGAATATGGGCCTTGGGCCCATTTACACCGTTATGACCATTTAAGTTATCTATGTCGCTCGAGGTGACTATAGACCTTTGAAAAAGGGGTAAATTTATTGAAATACCCTCAAAAGGTATAATTACCAAGATACCCTCGAAGGGTAAAATTATCGAAATACCTTAGACGGGTGAAATTACCAAAATACCTTCGAAGGGTAAAATTATTGAAATACCCTCAAAAGGTAAAATTATTGAAATACCCTTGAACGGTAAAATTATCAAAATATCCTCAAATGGTGAAATTATCGAAATACCCTTGAAGGGTAAAATTATCATTATGCCTCTAGGAGATGAAATGATTGTTATGGCCTTATGCTATGTATGACTGTTTTGCTTTATGATATTTATATGACTCCTACTGAGTATGAAATATTACATACACGTATGATTTATAACATGACATATTGCATGGGGTTGGGATCTTGTATTGGAGGAAGTGATTGATATGTGAGGGTCGCACGGGTCGCATGAGACGACTGTGGACCCACCGATGGCTTTTAGCCAATTATTTGATTGGAAGCTCTGCTACAATATTGGTTAGTGCTACAATCAGTGCTACATCAAGAGTGTAGGGATAGGTGGGTCGATTAAATCCCCACAAGAGTGTAGGGTTGGACAAGAGATGGAGTGCAGGGTTGGTTTGGGTATTTATGCATTGCATATACTGATTCTGATATTAAGATGGGCTTAGGCATCGATATATGTGATATGTGCCTTTTGATATGGGCTTAGGCCCAACTGAGGCTGATGGGGGCTAAGACCCAGTTGCCACTGTTACTGTATTGGGCTAAGGTCTACACTGATACTGTTACTGTTAAAAGGCTCAGGCCTAGGCTGATTCTGTTTCTTTAATAAGGGGATTACACACTGAGCTTTCTTAACCTCACCCCGTTTTTAACCTTTTAGGCAATCCCTAGCATTAGTCGGTTCGAAGCTGCGAGGGACTCAAAGAGGGCCACACAACTGCACAAGTTTTATACTGTTTTACTCATTTACTAAAGCACTTTGATTTTGAATTTAATAAGGCCTCTAAAATTTTTGGATTTTAAATTTAGGATTTTATTGATTGTGATTCTTAACTGCTAGAAGTAGAGCTCGATTTTCCAGAACAATAACTATTTTCAAACGCTGCGTTTTTCGCACCTCAATTTTTAAATATCATGTTTCGTAAATCATTTGTTTAAATTAAGCTTTCGCAACCATAAGGTTTTGAAGGTAATAACTTTTTAATAAACCTCGATTGAAAATAAACAAATGCTAACTAAGGTTTTATACAAGTTTTAAATGGCAAAAAGTTTGAAATTTCAAGAAGGGTTTTCAATGAAAACATGGTTTTCGAAAAACACTTCAATATGACACGCCAGACGCGGGCCTAAAATTGTAACGCCCAAAATTTTGGGCCTAGAAGAAATAGGTTTTGAACAAGGGAACAGTTAGGAGACTGCACATAAATATTTAGTTGTGCAAGGAAGTGACACAAATTGCTTGTTTGCTTTAATGGCTAAGTGATTTGGGTGTGTATGGGATTGTTTGAGAAGCCTGGGTTCAAGTCTTGGCTTTTGAAGAATTTTTAGTTTTTCTCTTAAATGAATCTGGACACTAGCATATAGGCCTTATAAGTAATTGTGTTTGTTTTATATCATAAAAAGAGCTTGTGGTCAAGTGGCAAGGTGGCGTGTTGTGTAACTGTAAGGTCTGAGGTTCAAGTCCTGGGGTGTGCAATGAAGTATTTATTTTGCTGCTTGAGCTTGGTAGGTGGTAGAGTTGACTGAAACACAGCTAAGGGGGAGAGTTTCAATTGGTAATAGAGAGAATTGAGGAGTGATATTTGGAGAGATTTGAGGAGAGAATATAGGGATTTGGGGAGGTTGTTGCTGTGGAGAGCTATATATCACATCTCATTTCTTCCTTGTTCTGAATGGGGGAGATCGGCAAGGCTTTCAAGGTATTCGTCATTTTTCCAACCTTCATTGCTTCCATTCCTAACTAGTGCTGGTCGAGGTTGATTGGCACATTGCCTGGGAACCAACGTTGTGATGATCATTGATTTGCGGAATAAAAGTGTTCGGATCGAAGGCAATCTACAAATCACATCAGGTGTGTAAACTCCCCAATGTAACTGTAGAATGACAAAAGCTGAAAAGCTGAAATACGGCGTTTGAGACCACACGAGCGTTTGAAAAGCCGAACATGCAAATCATGGGCGATAAACTGTGGAGGCCTCCATGAGCGTTTTCATGGGCTTAGGCCGTAATGGGCCATGTTAGGCCATGTGGGCTCAGTGGGCTTGTGGGCCCCACACGGATGAAACCCACTATTTGTGGCAAATACTAGACTGGGCTATGTAGATCTCATAGTCGAGGTGAAATCTGGGCTGAACAGGCCACACGAGGGTGTGGGCCCACTTGGGCCGAGTAATGGGCCTTGGGCCCATTTACACTGTTGTGACCAATTAGGTTACCTGAGTCGCTCGAGGCAACTGTGGACCATTTGAGAGGTCGATATCTGGATCGAAATACCCTCGATAGGTAAAATGACTGAAATACGTAAAATGATCGAAATACTCTCGATGGGTAAAATGACTGAAATACCCTCGATGGGTAAAATGATTGAAATGTCCCCATAGGGTAAAATGACCGTAATGCCTTTGTAGGGTAAAATAACTGTAATGCCCCTGTAGGGTAAAATGATCGTAATGCCCCTGTAGGGTAAAATAAGTGTAATACCCTTGTAGGGTAAAATGACCGTAATTGCCTGGTCGGTAAATGACTATTTTCTCCCCTCGAGGTCAAATGATTGTTTTGTCTACGGTTAAATGACTGACTTGTCTGTGTTTGGTATGACTGATTTGTCTGTGATTTGAATGAGTGGTTCTGAGCATGGCATTCTGCATACACGACATACTGCATGGGGTTGGGATACTGTTATGGAGGAAGTACTGTACTGGTGGCTCTACCACAATCACTATTACTGGTGGCTTCGCCACATATACTATTCTTGGCGACTTTTTCATGTCATTCTTGGCGACTTCTTTGCGATACTACTGATGCCTTTGTACTGATCATAGTACTGTTACTAATGGCTTCGTGCCGATCGTAGTACCATTACTAATGGCTTTGTGCCGATCATATTACCATTACCGATGGCTGTGTATCGATCATTTCACATTATCGATGGTTGTGTCTTTGGTCATATCACCGCTCTCGATGGTCGTGTGCGTATCATTTCATCTTTATCTTGATGGCTTTGTGCCGATCATATCATTGCTACTGATGGCTTTGAGCCAATCATGTTACCGTTACTAATGGTTGTGTGCTGATCATATCACTGCTACTGATGGGTTTGTGCCGATCACATTTTTAAACTTATGGCTTATAGCCATTCTATTTATAGTTAGGAAACTGTACACAAATATTTGTCAGCTTTAGTGGTTATGTATTCTGGGAGTGTTTCGGAGGTCCTAAGTTCAAGCCTTAGCTAGGGAAAATTTTTAAATTACTGAAATGCCCTCGAAGGGTAAAATTACCAAAATACCTTCGAAGGGTAAAATTACCAAAATACCCTCGAAGGGTAAAATTACCGTTATGCCCCTAAGAGATGAAATGACTGTTATGGCCTTATGCTATGTATGACTGTTTTGCTTTATGATATTTATATGACTGTTACTGAGTATGACATACTGTATACACGTATGATTTATGACATGACATACTGCATGGGGTTGGGATTTTGTATTGGAGGAAGTGATTGATATCATACGACTCGTGCGACCCACCGATAGCTTTTAGTCGATTATGTGATTGGCAGCTCTGCTGCAATATTGGTTAGTGCCGCAATCTGTGCTACATCAAGAGTGCAGGGATAGGTGGGTCGATTAAATCCCTACAGGAGTGTAGGGTTGAACAGGAGTGGAATGCAGGGTTGGTTTGGGTATTTATGCATTGCATATACTGATTCTGATATTGATATGGGCTTAGGCCCCGGTATATGTGATATGTACCATTTGATATGGGATTAGGCCCAACCAAGGCTGATGGGGGCTAAGACCCAATTGCCACTGTTACCGTATTGGGCTGAGGCCCACACTGATACTGTTGCTGTTAAAGGGCTTAGGCCTAGACTGATTTTGTTTCTTTAATAAGGGGATTACACACTAAGTTTTCGTAAACTCACCCTGTTTTTAACCTTGTAGGTAACTCCCAGCGTTAGTCGGTTCGAAGAGGGCCACACAACTGCACAAGTTTTATACTGTTTTGCTCACTTACTAAAGCACTTTGATTTTGATTCAGGTTGTAATAAAGCCTTTAAAATTTTTGGATTTTAAATTCGGGGTTTTATTGATTGCGATTCTTATTTGCTAGAAGTGGAACTCGAATTTCCTAAACAATATCTATTTTCAAACGCTACTTTTTCACACCTCAATTTTTAAATATCACGTTTTTGTAAATCATTTGTTTAAATTAAGCTTCTGTAACATTAAGGTTTTGAAGGTAGTAACTTTTTAATAAACCTTGATTGAAAATAAACAAACGCTAACTGAGGTTTTATACAAGTTTTAAATGGCTAAAAGTTTGAAATTTCAAGAAGGGTTTTTAATGAAAATATGGTTTTCAAAAAACACTTTAATGTGACACACCAAATCCGGGCCTAACTTCCAGCCCAAGTTTGGGGTGTTACAAATGATATAGTGATGACAGGAGAACATCATAGCTGCTCAGTTAAGTTAACAAATAATATCAAGTTTTAATATGAGTTCTGAAGCGAGTTCTGAATTGAGATGTGAGTTTTGATGTGATGACTTTTATCAGTTAAAAAATTTTGTGGATGAAATTTTCGTAAGGGGGGAAGAGTTGCAACAACCCGTTTTTCAGTGGTTTCAGGGCCACCAAATCCAACGAGTAAGTTCGTAAGTGGTTCAAATGGTAAAATTATTTTGCTATGGTATGAATCTAAATTGGTAAGGTTGGTATGTGTCAAATGTGGTATGTTTTGGCATGCAAACAAGTCAATTGCTAAATGGTTAAATATGCACATGTTTAGGTATGTTTAATGTAAGTGTTTGAGGTGCCTTTATGGCATATTGGTTGAATGGAAATTGTTCATTTTATGCATGGTTGAACATGTTTTGATACCTTAGTCATATGAAGAAATGGCTTGTTAGGTGTTTGGAAACACAGAAATTTACACATTTTTACATACCCTTTTTAACTTAAAATCATAAGTTTCGATAAAATTCTTGTCGAAAAAATAATTATTTTTTACAAAATAATTAAAGTCCACTTAAATTATGAACATGTTGAATTTTAGTTAATTTTATAATTAATTTTGATGAATTTTGGTTATTTTCGACAGATTTGCACAAAGGGTGAAAAATGGCTCGGCAAACATTGCTAGAGGCACAAAATCGAGAACAAATTTGAAGTATCGAGGTGAACTAAATTTCAGCCTAAGACGGTACAAACTTATATGTATTAATTCATAATATAATTAATTTTAATTTATATCCAATTTAATTTGGCTTAATAAATTATTATGAATTAACTATGAAAAAGTGGTTCAGTTGTACTAAACCGACCAAGAAATGGATAGCCTAAAAACCGTCCCAAGAGCTGACCCAAATTAGCTTATTAGCTTACTATTTAAGCTTGCAAAGAGGCCCTTGAAGACTTGTTCAAGTTGCATTAAACCCCTCCACAAGTGGTGGGTTTATAGATTTGCCCCAAAGCCTAAATTAGCGAAGTTGAAACTATCAACCTTGCCACATGTGTGGCCGGCCAAGGGAGGGCTCTTTGGCTGATAATTTTAGCTATTTTTAGCAGCCCTCTTTAGCTATAAAAACCCCCTTAGGCTGTTCATTTTAAAAACACACCTCAAGCATTCATATATTTCCTCTCTTCTCTCCACTTTCTCTCTTCTTTTCCATTCCAAAATTCCCTTGCTTTCTTGCTGATTTCTCCACTGGGAAAGGGGCATTCATCAACCATTTGGTGCAGTAATTAAGTGTTCATAGCAGCCTTGGTCGACGAGGACAATGAAGAAAGAAGAACGGAGCAACTAGTGAAGCCACAAAAAATACTGGATTTGATTCTTGTTCCCTATCTCTTTAATTTTTGTTATTGTTATGTTGAACATATATATGCATATTTATGTTGTTGTAATTTAATCAATTTATCTTGAATTTAATTCATGTTAGTTTGATTGCATTTCGTTTCCTGCCTAACAAGAATGCTAAGTTGAGGAACAATATCACTGCTTTCCAACAAATGGATGATGAGTCATTGTATGAGGCATGGGAAAGGTACAAATAATTATTACGGAAGTGCCCTCAGCACGGAATCCCACATTGCATACAACTTGAGACATTTTATAATGGTCTCAATGCTCACACGAGGATGGTAGTGGATGCTTCTGCTAATGGCGCTCTCCTTTCTAAGTCTTATAATGAGACTTATGAAATCATTGAGAGGATTGCCAGCAACAATTTTCAATAGCCAACCAATCGAGTAGCGTCAGGAAGACTAGTCGCTGGAATACATGAAGCAGACGCTCTTACTTCACTCACATCTCAAGTATCATCAATATCCTCAATGTTAAAAAATCTTACTACTAATGGGTGTAATAGTTTTACAGCACAACCACTGAATCAATTTGAAAAATGTAGCCTGTGTTTATTGTGGGGAAGGAAATTTGTTCGAAGAATATTCATCAAACCCAGAATCTATGTATTACATGGGTAACCAGAACCAAAATCGAAGAAAGCAAGGGCTGCAATCCAATTTCTATAACCTATCATGGCGAAACCACTTAAATTTTTCCTGGAGTAACCAAGGGGCAGGAACTAGTAACAATTATGTCCAACCTAGATCGACCCAGCCACCTAGTTTTTCCCAACAAGCTTAGAAACCAACCCAAGCTGAACCATCTAATTGCTTAGAGAATCTATTGAAGGCATACATGGTGAAAAATGATGCCTCTCTAAAGAATTTGGAAAATCAAGTGGGCTAGCTTGCAACTAGACTCAGAAACTGAGCACAAGGTGCTTTACCTTGAGATACAAAGAATTTAAGGAATCCAGGGAAGGAGTATTGTAAAGCGTTAAGGAGCGAAAAGACTTTAAAGCCCAATTCCGTCGAAGTTGAGAAGGAGCCAGCTGATGATCAAGACTTAGAGAAAGTTCAATCGAGTGTTAAAATTCCAATTTCACCAGAAATTGAATCTACAAAATTTGACAAGGTAACTTCTGAACCAGCTAATTCTGATCAACTACTAACTTTGTTAGATGTAGAATTGCCACAGAAAATGAATCAATCAGTTCCAGTAAAGAAACCTCCACCACCCCACCCTCAAAGACTTCAGAAGTAGAAATAGGAAATTCAATTCAAGAAGTTCCTAGATGTATTCAAGCAACTTCATATCAACATCCCGTTGGTTGAAGCACTTGAACAAATGCCGAACTATGTAAAACTCATGAAGGATATCCTGTCTAAAAAATAAAGGCTTGGATAATGTGAGATCTTACCCCTAACGAAGGAATGCAATGCATATCTTCTAGACAAACTACCCCAAAAATTGAAGGATCCTAGATGTTTTACCATACCTTGCAATACTGGAGCAACATGTTGTGGTAAGGCACTATGTGACTTGGGTGTGAGTATCAACTTGATGCCCATGTCAAAATTTAGGAAGTTGGGGATAGGTGAAGTTAGACCTATTGCGGTTACACTTCAATTAGCAGATCGATCCTTAGCACATCCAAAAGAGGTGTCAATCATCCTAGGAAGACCATTCTTAGCAACCGAAATGACCCTTATTGATGTGCAGAAGGGCAAGCTTACTATGCATGTTCAAGATGATCAGGTAACATTTAACGTTTTTAAGTCCATGCGATTTCCTAACATAATTTATGATTGTTCTGCATTGTCTAATTTAGAAGATTTAATTGTGGAGAAGGAACTCAACTATGTTGAGGACCCATTGGAACAAATTTTGACATTAGATCCTCCAAATGATGAAGAGGAGGATGAATACTTAGCTTTGTTAGAAGCTAATCAAAGGGGATTTAATCCACAATCCCGCTTTGAATCTTTGGAGTTAGAGAAAAGGGATTATGCCTAACCAAAAGCGTCAATCGAGGAGCCACCTAAATTAGAACTAAAGGTACTTCCCTCACATTTGAAAGATGTTTATTTAGGTAGCTCTTCTACTCTGCCTGTGATTGTTTCAGCAGAATTAACTACTGAGCAAGAAGAAAAAATCATCCTGGTGTTGAAACAATTCAAGAAGGCTATTGGATGGACCATAGTTGATATTCGCAGAATTAGTCCATCTATATGCATGCACAAGATTATCTTAGAAGTTCCGAAAAAGGGATGATTGATGGACAACAAAGACTGAAACCCATTATGAAGGACGTAGTCAAGAAAGAAATCATCAAGTGGTTAGATGCGGGTATAATTTACCCCATCTCAGATAGTTCACGAACAAGTCTGGTCCAGTGCGTGCCAAAGAAAGGAGGTATCACGATCATTGAAAATGAGAATAATGAGTTGATACCGACTAGAACGGTTACGGGATGGAGAATTTGCATTGATTACCAAAAGCTGAACAAGGCAACTAGGAAAGATCACCTTCATTTGCCATTTTTGGACCAAATGGTGGATAGACTTACAGGGCGAGACTATTACTACTTTCTTGATGGATACTCGGGGTATAATCAGATTATAGTAGCACAGGAAGATCAGCATAAGACAACATTCACCTACCCATACGGTACATTTGCATTTAGGTGCATGCCATTTGGTTTATGTAATGCACCTGCTACATTTCAAAGATGTATGATGTCTATTTTTACTGACATGGTTGAGAAATATTTGGAAGTTTTTATGGATGATTTTTCAGTATTTGGAGATACATATGATGATTGCCTAGCCAATCTAGCCAAGGTACTAAGGTGATGGGAAGAAACAAACCTTGTACTTAATTGGGAAAAGTGCCATTTCACAGTACGAGAAGGTATTGTTCTAGGGCATCGGATAACAAGACATGGAATCGAGGTAGATAAAGCAAAGGTAGATGTTATTGAGAAACTCCCACCTCCAATATCTATAAAGGTTGTTAGGAGCTTTTTGGGCCACGCCGGTTTCTATCGAAGATTCATCAAGGACTTCTCCAAAGCTGCTAAACACTTATACAAATTATTGGAGAAGGACACGACATTTAAATTTGATGAGGAGTGCTTAAGAGCTTTCAACGATTTCCAGAGTTAGTTAGTCTCGGCACCCATAATAGCCACACTAGATTGGGATTTGCCATTTGAATTGATGTGGTGATGCAAGTGACTTCGCGATCAGAGCTGTCATGGGTCAAGAGCTCAACTAAATTAACGGTAACAGAAAAAGAGTTGCTATTGTGTTTGCTTTTGACAAGTTTCGATCTTATCTTGTAGGTACCAAAGTGAGTATTTATACGAACCACTCGGCAATTAAGTATTTACTTGCCAAGAAAGATGCTAAACCGAGACTCATCCGATGGGTACTTCTACTTCAAGAGTTTGATCTAGAAATTCAAGATCGAAAGGGAGTGGAAAATCAAGTAGCAGACCACTTGTCCAAATTGGAGTTCCAAGAAGGGAACTCTCTTCTTATACCAGTTCGGGAGACGTTTCCAGATGAACACATATTGAAGGTAAATCATGTCCATAATATCCCTTGGTTTGCTGATATTGCTAACTTTTTAGCTTCTAGTTTGATGCCGATTGATAAGAAATACCATCAAAAGAAAAAGTTTCTTCACGACGTGAAGTACTATTTCTAGGAAAGCCGTATTTGTTTAAAAAGTGTGTAGATCAAATGAATAGGAGATGCGTGGCAAAAGATGAAGCACATAAGATTTTATACCATTGTCACTCAGCTTTGAGTGGGGGACACTTGGGAGGTACACGTACTGCAGCCATGGTATTGCAAGCCAGATTCTTTTGGCCAACACTATTAAAAGATGCATATGCTTACGTAAAGAGTTGTGATCGATGTCAAAGGGTCGAAAATGTCACCAACAGAAATGAGATGCCTCGAATAAACATCATTGATGTATAATTATTCGATGTTTAGGGTATTAACTTTCTTGGTCCTTTCCCTCCATTTTTTGTTCACAAGTACATATTAGTAATAGTAGACTATGTGTCTAAGTGGGTTGAAGCAGAGGCATATCCGACAAACGATTCTAAGGTTGTAATGAAGTTTTTGTAGAAACATGTGTGCATAAGGTTTGGAACCCCAAGAGCCATCATCAGTGATGAAGGGTCCCATTTTGTGAACAAGTGGTTGAAATGGTTATTAGATAAACATGGAGTGGAACACAGGGTCGCTACAGCTTACCATCTGTAGACGAATGGGCAAGTTGAACTGGCAAACAAGAAGATCAAAGGCATAGTTGAGAAGGTAGTTTGCTCGAACCGAGGATATTGGTCCAAAAGACTGGATGATGCTTTATGGGCTTACAAGATAGCATATAAGACACCTTTAGGGATGTCACCCTATAGGTTAGTCTTTGGGAAAGCCTGCCATCTACCCTTGGAGTTAGAACACAAAGCTTACTGGGCTCTCCAATGACTCAACTTGGATCTTAAAAGTGCCAAAGAGAAACGGATGCTTCAACTTAACGAGTTAGAAGAATTTCGAATGTCTTTATATGGGAATGCCAAATTACTTAAGGAGAGACTCAAGAAATGGCATGACAAGCACATTCGAGTTCGAAAATTTGAAGCAGGTCAGAAAGTCTTGTTATTCAATTCCATATTAAGGTTCTTTCCAGATAAGTTAAAATTACGTTCGTCCGGTCCATTTATGATTCATCGATTCTATCCATACGGAGTTATTGAACTTCAAGGCAAGGGAGGTAATTTTTGAGTTAATGCTCAACGCTTGAAACATTACTTGGGAGATAAAATTGAACAGAATCAAATCTCGTTCATTTTATCAAATATTTAATTTTTCTTGTTCTTCTGTTTGAATAAAAGATTTAGGGTATATTTTTGGGATTAGTATGTTTAAATAAATTCTGTCTAGGAGATTGGAACTTAAGCGGAACCGCTTGTGACCTCTCCAATCTTTCCTGGGAATTGATTTTAACATAATTTCCCAAGAAAATATTCCCTAAATGACAAAATAAATTTTTAATTTTTCAAATAAAAGGGTCAATTTTGATCCAAGTTTTATGTTGCAACTCAATTTTGAATTTTCATTAAGTCTAGGAACTTAATTGAATTATTTTTAAAATTTGATTACTTTTTGTAAATATTAAAAAGTAGAAGCCTTTTTTGTAAATATTTTCAAAAAGCATCTAGAATAAATGTTTTAGTTCAATAAAAAGGAAAAGATGGTAATTATTAATATATAATTATATCTATTATAATATATATTAATTATTATCGACTTTATTTAGAGTTAAGATTAGTTTTAATTTATTTATATTTTATTCGATAATTTTTCATCTTAATAAATTAATAGCAAATAATAATTTAATATGCATTATGTTAATTATTAATTGTTATTTACTTTGAGTAGAATTAGAACTTAGAATTTTTAAGAATTCTACTCTAGTGCGTACTCCTTTCACTATAAATTCCAGCCATCTACTCTTATTTTTTTTGTTCATACACCATTCCCTACAAAAACACAAAAACCCTTAAGTGTCGAAACCTCCTAACAATTCCCTAGCCACAGTATCGCCCAGCTGATCGGTCAGCAGCACCTTGCGAACACCCACACCAGGCCTGCTCAACGATCCTCATGCTGCTCACATCCATCCCCTACTGTGCGCTGCTGCCTTGCATACCCAAGTGGCACACCACCCTTTCACCCATCCTTAGCCAAGAACCCCTCAACCTATTTTAATTTTTCATCTTTTGATTCAAAATTATTTTTCTTAAGAGCTCTTAATATTTACAAAAAAGGTGGTAAGACCAATTTTTCTCCTAAATTTTAATTTTATTATCTAATTTTTCAATTTATTAAATTATTAATATTTTATATTAATTAAATTTTTGAGAAAATAATTGTTACAATCTTATGATCAGGTTAATCATGCCTCGCAAGAGAACTCGTGCATCAGCCCAAATTAACGAAACACAAAACAAGTTTCACTGTGAAGAAGCCAAAGCAAGATACTAGAGTATCTTCAAGAATCAACAGATGCATCCAGAGAAAGGTTTCACATTGAAAGAAAGCAACTTTATTGGTTTTATTACGCGTATTCGTCAGGTTGTTGAAACTCTCAATTCGGAGTTGTTTTGTGAGAAGAGACCTAGTATGGATAAGGAGTTAGTGTGTGAATTCTATGAGAATTTAACCTCAAGCGAGTTGACGGAAGTTCCAGTTCGCAGAATCAAGGTACCAATAACTTCAAACACTATTAATGAGTTCTTTGAATTGCCTAATTTCGAAAACGATGAATATTCCTCCTTGATGAGCAATATAGAGCCTGAAAATTTGCAAGAAATTCTCGAGGAACTTATAGTTCCAGGTTCTAAGTCCACTATGTCAAAGAAAGGAATCCACACTTGTCAAAGAGAATATTTGACACCACTCGCAAAGGTATGGTTGTACTTCATCCGATTCAGCCCTATGCCTAGTTCACATGGGACTACAATCACATTAGAGCGAATGGTCTTATAATACTTGATTTTAATTGGAAAGACCATTGATGTGGGAAAAATCATCCTAAGGGAAAAATCGTTCTAGACCAGCTTACTTTCCCTTTACGATAACAAATCTGTGCTTGAAAGCTAAAATTCTTCCAAACGTAAAGAAGATAGGATATAGCCAGGGCATAATCATAGATTGGGACCTCTATCGAATAGTTGGAGACTCTGTTCTATAGCAACGAGTTGAAGAAAGTGAGGATCTCGAAAAAAAGAAGTAGAAGATCCCACAGAGGTCGAGCCAGTGCAATCGGCTGAAGTCCCTGATAAGGTGGAACCAATAGAACCAGAAGCTAAACTTGATATTGAGACTTCAATGTTCAAAGCTCAACCGCCTCGCCCAGATCTTCGAGATGAGCTGTCAAAGTTGATGGACATAATGCAACATATGTAGTTGCAGCAACAAGCTTACTAGAAATACTCAAAAATAAGGGATGACTCGATGAGAAGTGCTCTTACAAAAATTTATAATGACCCATTTATTTTTGTGACTGAGTTTTCAAATTACATATTTGAACCATGGAGCCCATTATCAAAAAAGGAGCAAAGCGATTCATGCAAAGACAATAATCATGGAGCAAAAGATGAGTCAAATTCGGAAGGATCTGCAAATAAATAAATGGGGGATCTCGACTTTATTTTATTTATGTTCTTAGGTTATTTTAGGATAAATTTAATTAGGAATTTTTGCATAATAAAACAAGAGATGGAAATCATTAATAAAATTGAACAAGTCGCGATGTATAAAGTATGGCAATAGATATATACATGTCTAAGATTGGATTTAGAAAGAGCTTGGTACTTAAGTAGTCAAATTGACTCACCTCCTCTTTTCTAGAATCCTACCTGGTGTATAGTATCTATTCACTTTAAACAATGAGGACATTTTTCATTTTAAGTAGGGGATGAAAAATTTAAATTATTTCCACTCAGAATAATTAGTTCTTTTAATTATGATTAGGATATATTTTGTTCAATAATTTGAAATTTTGTTAAGTATGCTAAACTTCAGTATAAATAAAGTTCTATTATTTCAATAAATTATTATGTTAGCTTAATAATGATATAAATGTATTTTTAATAAAGCATGCAAATCGCACCATAAAATTTTTAGTTCCTTAAGAAATGTAGGCATGCATGAAAGTTTAAGTCTCTAGAATTGACTTAGTAGTTTCTTGAGGTGAAATCCTAGGAAGCATGGAATGTTGAAAATGATTTAGGCAACTCTTGTTTGGACCGTTTGAGCCTTTCAAGCCAACCTTAATGAAATTTTATCCTTTGAAACCCAACTTTGAGACTATATGGCCTAATTTTATTTGAACCCTTGCAATATTTAGCCATCGCTTCTTTCTTAATTATCTTTAAATTGTCCCAAACACTAGACTCACTACTATTCAGAATATTCTTTGAAAATAAGTTTGGGGGAGTTGAAAGAAGTATTAAATGCTCTAAAAATTGTAGTACATACAGTAAAATACTCAAAAAAAATAGAGCACATGTACTTGAAAGAAAATAGATGCACAAAGGAGCATGTGAAAATAAAGTAAGTTGGTGTATTGAGGGAAATTATTCCAAAGGTCTGATTGAAGCTGGTTCTAGGGTTTAAAAGCCTAAATTTATCTATCTTTTACCTACCTCTAGCCTAGCTACGTTACAATCTTTTTAAAGACCTATTGATTCAAGTTTTCTATGCTACATACATTAGTGGAGAGAAATTGCTATGTTCAACATATGAAGGCATAAGTTAAACTTAATTATTGCAGCTTAACCTTGAATAAGGAAATAAAATCAAATCGGTAAGGGTTAACATGTTTTTGTTAAGGAAGCATTTAGTCTAATTTTTCTATCATAATAGTTGTTGAGATTAATTTGAACGATATGTATACTTAAGTAGCATAACTATCAAATTTCTTGTTTTTGAGCATAAGTATATTAAATTCATAATTCTGGGAAGAATGTTATTCTGAAGGAATTTTAAAAAGGTGTTTTTCGAGTAATTCTTTTTAATTTGTGCATTACTCGGGACGAGCAATGAATTAAGTTTGGGGGTGTGGAAACACGAAAATTTACACATTTTTACATACCCTTTTTAACTTAAAATCATACAGTTTCGATAAAATTCTTATCAAAAAAATAATTAATTTTTACAAAATAATTAAAGTGCACTTAAAATATGAACATGTTGAATTTTAGTTAATTTTCTATTTAATTTTTATCAATTTTGGTTATTTTCGACAGATTTGCACAAAAGGCGAAAAATAGCTCGGCAGACACTGCTAGAAGCACAAAACCGAGAAGCAATTTGAAGTATCGAGGCAAACTAAATTTCAGCCTAAGGTGGTCCAAATTTATATGTATTAATTAATAATATAATTAATTTTAATTTATATCCAATTTAAATTGGGTTAATAAATTATTATTAATTAATTATAAAAAAGTGGTCCAGTTGAACTAAACTGACCAAGAAATGGACAGCCTAAAAGCCGTCCCAAGAGCTGACCCAAATCATCTTATTAGTTGATTATTTAAGCTTGCAAAGAGGCCCTTTAAGACTTGTTCAAGTTGCATTCAAATCTCTCCACAATTAGTGGCTTTATAGATTTGCCACAAAGCCTAAATTAGCAAAGTTGAAACTATCAACCTTTCCACATGTGTGGCCGACCAAGGGAGGGCTCTTTGGCTGATAATTTTAGCTATTTTTAGCAGCCCTCCTCAGCTATAAAATCCCCCTTAGCTTGGTCATTTTAAAAACACACCTCAAGCATTCACATCTTTCCTCTCTTCTCTCCACTTTCTCTCTTCTTTTCCATTCCAAAATTCTCTCGCTCTCTGGTCAATTTCTCCTCTTGAGAAAGGGGCATTCATCAACCATTTGGAGCAGCAATTAAGTGTTCATAGCAGCCTTGGTCGACGAGGATAACGGAGAAGGAAGAACGGAGCAAATAGTCAAGCTACGGAAAAACATTGAATTTGATTCTTGTTCCCTATCTCTTTAATTTTTGTTGTTGTTATGCTGAACATATCTATGAATATTTATGTTGTTGGAATGGCTAATTTAATCAATTTAGCTTGAATTTAATTTGTGTTAGGTTGATTCCATTTCGTTTGTTAAAATTATTAAAATTGTGGTTATGTTGTTATAGGCCTCGGTAAGATGTTTGATTAAGTAAAATCATGACTAAGTTATTCTTGCATTACAATTGTTAGGTAACTAATGAATTATTGAAACGGATTGAAATTGTAATTAATGGACACAGTACTTAATTATTGCATGTTTAATCATCTAAGGTAGCTGAGGGTTAGATTTGCAACGGTATCTGACGATACATTTGCCTTGCATAACTTGCAAGATTATTGTGATTAAACTATTTCAAGTCACAAGCGTGTGTCTCAGCCATGTGTGACACATGGCAATGCGACATGTGACATGGTTGTGTATCCCCTATAGGTTTTATTGGTTGCATTTTGAAAGTTACACGACCTAGCACATGAGCATCTGATTTGGCCGTGTAAACCAAGTTAGAGAGTCACACGGCCTGGCTACACGCCCATGTGACCCCTGCAGTGTGAATTTTTCCATTTTTTCCATGAAGTTTTGAATGTTTCTGATTTCATCCCGAATCATTTCTAAAGTGTTTCTAAGGGCTCGAGGGCTCGAAAAAGGGACTTTATGCTTGTGTTTGATTGGATTTTGCAATGATTATGAAATGTTGGAAATGAATGATTTGAGTTACGTTTTTATTGTAATGCTTTGTAACTCTATTTTGGCGATGGATATGGGTTAGGGTTTACATTTATTGGTATCAGAGCTATAGTTTAGTCGGTTCTCAGACTGAACGTAGCATGTATGGAGTCTAGAAATACATGCCATTATATAAACTGTGATAGTGTGATGACTCTTAACTCTGATGAGAGTTGTTTTAATTATAGACAGAGATGTTTTCCAACCGAGTTAATTTCGATAATGTTGGAAGCGATATTCAGGTGTACAAGTAAAAAGTTGCTTATGATGAGTTGGAACTCTTAAAAGTAAAAATAAAATTTTATAATATTATGTTAATGATGAATGTTATGTTATGTATATATATAAGAGTCAAATTTAGAGGCTTTAAGATCTCCACCCCCACCCTTAAAATCTTATACAACGGAATTCACATGATTTATGTTGATAAGCCTACAAGTATGAAATCGAAGAGTTCGGTAGCTGAATGAATAATAATGCAGTCAGAGCTAAGAATAGATTAGCAAGTAAAGAAAGTTGTAGAAAAAATATTAGATTTTACTGAAGATTATTCGGGATACGCAACATTGCAGGTTATTCATGGGTAATCGACTTATTCAGGTATGGTATTTAAAGAATGAGTTAATCAAGATTTCTTGTGAATTGATTTCCTTCGTGAAACAGGATAATGTGAGATCATCGATGACTTTAGTAGTTAGTGGAATAATTTTTGAATTGTAAAGATATCTGGATGAAGCATTTATAGTCGAGTAGCTTACGATGATCTCTTGTAGGTATTCTATATGTTCTTTTATCCCTAGAGGTATATGCAATTGTTCATTTTCAGATGTGATTCTTATCATGGGAGAATTTTAGCAAACCAAAATGTTAGACGAAAGTATTGTTAGTTTGGTTGATTTATGATACACAATCTTTCTTTGGCATTTTATTCTATTATGTCCGGTAGAAGATTCAATAGTAAGACTCATATGATGTTATTTTATTTCATCCGCTGATTGATGGTCTGAATTATATATTTAATTTATGTTGTCTCTATCACAACTTATTCCAATGCGTTTGAGTGATATTCCTCTTCTAGATTTTCTCTAGGGTATCATTAATCTCTTCATCATTCAATATGGGTTGTATTCTCGAAAATTCTGTAGAGCTCCATATCTTGGATTTCATTATATCGATTTTCTTCTCGTTCTTACTATTTAATCTATTAAACATGGTTCATCTATAAGGGATATTCATTGGTAGTAGATAATTACATCTATTATAGTTATAATTCATGGTTTGATCATGGGAGCACGGTGATATAGATCTTAGATTATAGAGGCTGTATTACAGCACTGGTTATTATTGGGACTAAGTTCGGTATTCCACTTTTATTTTGGAGTACTATTGATATTTGAGGTATTTTTCTATCTATACGGTTGTAACACCAATTTCATTATACCATTATACTTTTAATTCATCTATTGGTTATGGCTTCGGTATAGTTCAATGTTTTGATATTATTAATTGAAATAGTTTTATTAAATATCCCATTTCTACCTTTCATGAAAGGGACAGGTAATGACAAAAGTATAGATGGTGAAAGATCGAGCTTAAACTTGTATATTGGTTCTTATTCCTCAGGTAATCTCGATTTATGTCGACAAGTGAAAACGATATTATAACACGCCTAATCCATGTCTGTCGTTAGACTAGAGTTACGAGGTATTACCAAACAAAACACAGTTCAAATCAGACATTCTTTACAATTCATATGCACAGTAATGTAAAAAGAATTTCCGAAGTAAAATAATAAACCAACTTCCTATTCATACAAGTCAAAATCATTTATTTGAATCACATACCTAATCACACAAATCATGCTTTATTGAACATTCTCTTAAATGAACTATATTTCAATATCTAACCATTTCAATTACATTTGCTAATTCAAAACTTTCAAGCCAAGCCCTCAAATATCAAAACAAACTTGTACATATTTGATAATTACAAAAATTCAAGCCATGTGACCATCTCTACGATATTCGAATACTCAATTTATAATCAATCATATTTTATTTTATGTACCGAGCATATATATATATCAAGACACCTATTTGATTACATCCATTTCATAGCAAATCAACGATCATACCATTTTCTAAAACTGAATACTTTTTCATATTACATCTTTCCAACCTATACCATTAACTAAATAACACACGTAACATTTAATAAACATTATACATGCACCTTTTAAAATTATTTAGTCATATCTCATGATTCAATAATCATTTACTCATAAAATGTTAAGTAATTCTATTCATGACCAACTATATTTTAACATCATCAAACCATACAAATGACACCTTAAAACCAAGAACCATTTCTATATTCAATTACCATATCATTTCATTTTAAACATTATATCCGTACATACATTTTACCAAATTAAATTTTTAACCATTTTAGAATATAAATGCCAAATCATAAATATTTAATTTACAAGCTAATTAACATATCTAAATGTTATATTCAACATAAACATGATTCCCATATCTAATTCACATGTGAATTATCATACCTCTAATTCATATGTATACAACTAATTAACACTTCCAAATATCAATCATCCAAATTAACTTCCATGTCATTTAGATCATGTACATTCTTTGTCATTCAAAACTGAGCCTAACTAGTCAAATACCCTAGCCGAATACTAGCTAAATATATGCACTACTCATATTTAACTTTTAATCAAAACACACCATTTACCAATTTAACTCATTGCTTGACACATTATATATATATGCCAAAAATTAATCAACCAATCATAACCATACACAATCATCAAGCAAAAGCATAAATTTCAAGATTTACAAAATGAAGAAGCCATTTTCACATGGCTTATTATATACATGTCCAAAATCAGACCAAAATACATATTAGCCTATACATGCCATAAGTTCGAAATAAAACTTTTAAAAGTACCGAAAGTGGATGACAATGTTAATGTCTTCGGTAACAATCCCCAAGCACGTAACAAACCCCAAAATCTATAAATCAATGAAAACTAAAAATACAAAGTAAGCTAATTTAGCTTAGTAAGCCTTTAGCAAATATATATATAAATCATATAATTTCATAAGCAATTTATCAAGGCCGAATATACACATATAAAAACATTACTAATACATTCATTAATCTCAAGTCATTTTTGTCATAGCCATTTGTTTATACACAAGCTTCCAATCATATACCAATAATTAACATAAGGCCGAATATACCTATTATATAAACACATATACTTATAATAGCAATGTGTATCATTTTTGTTATATAACACACATATACTTATAATTGCAATGTGTATCATTTTTGTTATATAACCAACCAAATTACTTACCTAATTATCAAATAGGTAATTAAACTTCACATACCTGATCATTATAACTTATTAATCCCATTCGATACCACATCGGCATAAAGCCTACTAATCACAAATCCAGATATGATACACCAGCACGAAGCCTGCTAGGCATAAAGCCTGATCTGATACAAAAGCATAAAGCCTGCTAGGCATAAAGCCTGATAAAATTCATCGACATAAAGCCTGCTAGGCACAGAGCTGAAAATAACTGATATAAAGTCGATCTTACACATAATTCATATACAGGAGATCCTACTTGTTCTTTAAGATTCATTCTAAGCTTTTCAAACACCGTATCTTAGTAAAATCGAACTCGTACCCAAAACTTACAAGCATGCATACATTCGACTATTAGTAGGAAAAATTCATACAATTAAATTCAACATATAAAATTCCTATACATTCTAATTTAACGACATTTATTTGTTAATAGACTTACCTCGGACGATGAAAAATCAGAACAGGACGATTAATCGAAGATTTTGGTTTTTCCTCGACCCAACTCCGATTTCTTTGGTTCTTGATCTAAATGTATTCAAAATAAACTAATTTAAATATAATTCCATTCAATTTAGTCAAAAACACATAAATGGGAAAATTACCATTTTGCCCCTAATATTTTACACTTTTTACAATTTAGTCCCTATTGCATAAAACACAAAATACACAAAATCTCACAACAACATAGTTAGGACGAATCTTCCTTGTATTCATACAAGTCCATGCATTTCATTTATTTCTCATTTTAGTCCTTTAAAAATTTATTTTCTCAATTTAGCCCTAATTACTCAAATTCACCAAAAATTCAACGACAAAACATGTTAATCTAACACATATATTTCATATTTCATTAACTAACATCATAAAACTCAAACATTCATCAATGGCACATTTCAAAACCATCATCAATTCACAAAATTAAGACATGGGTTTTGAAGTATTCGAAGCAATGATCTCAAAAACATAAATATTATCAAAAACCGAGCTAGAACTCACCTTGAATCAAACTAATCAATGGCTGAATACCTAGCTTTGTTCCTTTTTTTCTTTAGTTTAGTTTCGGTCAAGAAAGATGGAGAAAAATGGAGTTTAATTTGATGTAATATAACATATATTATCATAATTATTAGTTTTCTTATTTAACCTTTGTTTCTAAATATTTAAACCTTATAATACAAGGTTATTCTTGACCAATACCACCCACTAACTATATTTTGGCTTTATTTCATTATAAATTCCCTATTTTATAAAGACAACAACAATTAGGTACATTTATATTTAACCCCTAAATTTTCATTTTACGCAATTAAGCCATTTTCTTTAATCGGTCACTCAAACGACAAAAATTAAAACACGAAAATTTCACACAATCAAATTCACACATAATAAACTCACAAAATAATATTAAAATATTTTTCAAACTTGAATTTTTGGTCCCGAAACCACTATTTTGATTAGGGTCAAAATCGGGTTGTTACAGGTATGTTATGTTTTGTTTGAGTTAGTGCAGTTTGTAGAGATCTTTGATTGGTATTATGAGGAAATTATGATAGATTGTACGTCTGGGTTCTTTTAACAACAAGAAGAAGGGATTATTCTAAAATGTTATTATTCGATTGATAGATCGACTTAACTAAGTTGTTCAGAAATGGATTATTCATTTGAAAAGTTAGGTAAGTTGTTTATATTTGAGCTTATTTCTCGATTCAAAAATATTTTTTTTACGCATTCAAGGGTAAATTGACGAATAGAAAAATTACGGAGTCATATTCTAGAAGACATGATATAGAATTTTATCTATCAGATCAATTATAATCAGAAAATGTCATTATGGGTTTAAATCTTCTCGATAGTTGAAGTTGTTGCACTTGTGTTCAATGATATTGCTTGACACTTTCCATGAAAGGGAAACAAATATTAGTTGAAAGTTACAAATGTAAACATGTCAGAAGCATCAGTCAAAGTTTGATAATCTCAGTTTCTCGACTATGTTTTGACAGACGATTACTGGGAATTTCTCGGTAGTTATACTACTAATGATAAAGTGATGACAGGAGAGCATCATAGCTGCTTAGTTAAGTTCAGATATAGTATCAAGTTTTAATATGAGTTCTGAACTGAGCTTTGAGTCGAGATGCGATTTCTGATGAGATGACTTTTATCAGGTGAGAAATTTTGAGGACGAAATTATCGTAAGAGGGAAGAGTTGTAACAGCCCGTTTTTCAATGGTTTTAGGGCCACCAAATCCAACGAGTAAGTTTATAAATATTATTAGTTAATATTTACGAGTCAAATGTGATTTTAAAAAGGTTTTTGATTTGATAATTTATGTTATTTAAGCGATTTATTGAGTTTAAGTGGTAAGACCCTAAGGTCAAGTGGTTTTTGAAAATGAGGTATCGGGACCTCATTTCTATAAATTGAGCCATTAATAATTTTATAAATATTTACTGAGTTTCATTAAAGAGGTATTAATGTTTTTTTGAAAAATTTTAACGTTTTGATAGTTAATTAATTAAAAGGACTAAATCTTAAAAGAAATAGCATTTGATCACTATTTGATTTGAGTGATTAAATGGTTTATTAATAAAGGAAAAGAGACTTAAATGGTAGTTATACTATTTAAAAATTTTAGTGGATGGTTTTGGGCAACTAAAAGCTTGAAAATTGGATGATTATTAAATGAACAAAATAGTAATTTGATAATTTAATTAAATAAAATAAAACCAAAATGTTTTATCATCAATTTTATGTCTTCGTCACTGAAATTGAAAGAAAAAAAACCTCCATGGAATGCTTTGAAGCATTGGCTTTCTCTTTGAAGATGCATGTAAGTCCATTTTAGCCCCGTTTTTAATAATTTTTATGTTTTTTTTATCATCGCAACTAGGTCCAACTAGCCCATACATTTGATTTTGCAACTGTTAGAGATTAGATTTTGAATGTTTTCGTTGATGAATCTATGAGGTTTTAGTTGTTAAATTATGAATTTGAAATATTAGTTGTTAATTAAAAGTATTTTGTTAAGTGATTTTGATGAATTTATCGACTAGGGACTAAATTATTAAAATAAGACAAGTATAAGGATTTTTTGTGAAATTGTTGCAAAAATGGGCTGAAATGGAGGCTATGAATACTCAGCTAATGTCAAATTGCAATAAATATGGTTAATTTGCATTTTTAGGCTCAGGGACTAAATTGAATAAAAGTAAAATGTTAGGGGCAATTTTGTAAACATGTGAAAATTACTAAATTGCATAAAATACATTGTTTTCCTATCTAAATTAATAGGTTTAATAAAATTATTAATTTATATCAAGATCGATTGAAAAAATCGAGGAGAATGGAATATTACCAAAATGCCTCTATATTGTGACATTTCTGCAATTTAGCCATGTAGTTCGTATGAACTGAATTCTGTATAATGTTGATTAAATTGAATGTTAGTATGTGATTCTATTTTGATTGAAACGGTAAGTGTTCAATTGATAATATGTTTATGTACATGAAAAGGTGGTATAAATTAAAAGAATTTATTTTATTATGAAATGGTTTATTATGTAGTTGATTCCAAAAGAGCTACGTTAAATGCATTAGCTCGTAGTCATGGTCGATGTTATGCTTATGTATTGTATTATACAAAGGAAACGAGTATGAAAAGGTAATGAAAATGGTAAGTTCATAGTTGAAATGAAATTTGATGAAACAAAAGGGAATGATGAGTTGAAAAATGTACTTGTATGTGAGAAGTTTACGTATGTTATGGATGAATATACCTAGTTCATGAAAAAATATGATAATTAATGAATTGATGTTGTTATTCAAGCTAAAGTAAGTAAATGCAATGGAAAGTAAGTAAATGGAAGGGTTCAAAGTCTTATGAAATCCTACTATACTAGGAATGATAAGTATATATATGGTGTTGATAGACTTATTCCACTATGAGTTGATGTTTATGGTTCGATAAATATTGAGGCATTGGTATAGGTGTATATTTAACCTATAATTTTCATTATTGATATGGAATGCTATGTTTCATTTTATACGAGCTTACTAAGCATTCATTGCTTACGTAGTTATTTTTCCTTTACTTCATACATTATCGGAAGCTCTATCGAGTTAGAAGCTAGTCGGAGATCCATCACACTATCCATCATTTTTATTGGTAGATTTTGATGTTTTGCTAGTGGTTTTAATGGCATTTATAGGTGGACTATGTCTAATGTTTATTTAAGGATATTGGCATGTAACATTGCTTTGAATTTGTGAAACTTAAATTATTTTGATGCCTTGATGGTTGGCATGCTTTAGGCACTTTGATGCTTAATGGTTGGTGTTATATGATCAAATTGATGCATGGTTTTATGGCCAAACTGGTATGTGTTGGCATGTTTGCAAAGTGATTATTTAGGGCATGTTTTGATATAGAATTTAATCAAATATGTTTGGTTGAATTATGACCATTTGGACCAAAATTTGGTATGTATATAAATTGGATGTTGGAACCTTTTGTAATCGCTAGTTTAGTGTCATTTATATGGTTTTAATACATGAGAGAAGCTGTTCAAATGGTAAAATTATTTTGCTACAGTATGATAAGGATTGTATGTGTCAAATGTGGTATGTTTTGGTATCGAAACTAGTCAGTTGCTAAATGGTTAAATATGCACATGTTTAGGTATGTTTAATGTATGTGTTTGAGGTGACTTTATGGCATATTCGTTGAATGGAAATTGGTCATTTTATGCATGGTTGAACATGTTTTGATACCTTGGGCAGATGTGCAAATGGCTTATTAGGTGTGCTTGATTTGGGTGAAAGAAATGGCTTGAATTTGGCCTATTTCTTGTCCACGCGGTCTAAGACACGGGCATGTGTCTCAGCCGTGTGTGACACAAGCCCATACGACATGGCCGTGTGTCCCCTGTAGATTTTATTGGTTGCATTTCGAAAGTTACACGGCCTGGCACACAGCCGTGTGGCTTGACCGTGTGGACCAGGTCAAAGAGTTACACGGACTGGGACACAACTATGTGTCCCTACTTCAAATGGCCACACGAACTGAAACATGAGCTTGTGTCTCAGCCGTGTGAGTCGCACGGCCTGGCCACACAACTGTGTAACCCTTGTAGTGTGAACTTTTCTATCTTTTTCCATGAAGTTTAGAATGTTTTTGATTTAGTCTTGAATCGTTTCTAAAGTGTTTCTAAGGTCTCGAGGGCTCAAAAAAGAAACATTATGCATGTGTTTGATTGGATTTTGCAATGATTATGAATTGTTGGAAATGAATGATTTGAGTTACTTTTTTATGGTAATGCTCTGTAACTCTATTCTGGTGAAGGATACGAGTTAGGGGTGTTACACAGGGGACACACAGCCATGTCGCATGGACAAGAAATAGGCTAAATTCAAGACATTTCATTCACTCAATTCAAGCACATCCTTAAAAGCCATTTGTACATAAAACCAATGTATCAAAACATGTTCAACCATGCATAAAATGACGAATTTCAAATGACCAAATTCCATTCAACAAATATGCCATAAAAGCACCTCAAACACATATATTAAACATACCTAAACATGTACATATTTTATCATTTATCCCTTAGCTTGTTTCCATAACAAAATGACCTTACCATTTAGACCACTTCTCACATGCATCAAAACGTTTTAAATCTTACCAATCTAGCCATTTCTAAATGGTTCCAATGACCAACATATATACATACCAAATTTATGTCCAAATAGTCATAATTCAACTAAATATATTTGATTTAAATTCTATATCCATACATGCCATAAATGATAATTTTGCAACCATGCCAACAATTATCACTTTGGCCACAAATTATACATCAATTTGATCTTATAAACACCAACCATCAAGGAATCAAAATATCATTAATTTCAAAAATTCAAAGCAACATTTCATGCCAATATCACACACAAGCATACCAATTTTGCCATTCCAAACATATCCTCACTAAACCATTTCAACATTAGCCATCAAGCCCAAAAATGCAAAAATGTCGTCAATCATAAAACCATATTTCCAAGCCAAAAATAATGGTCATATCATCAAGCACAAACACCTATTCATGCCATTATAACCATGACTCAAAAACATCAAAATTTACCTATAAAATCGATGGATAGTGTGATGGATCTCTGACTAGCTTCCTGTACTAGCCAGTTTTCAGTGGAATTGAAACAGTGGTTTCGGGACAACAATGTGAAGTCAAAAAATTTATTGTATTATTTTTAGTGGTCTACAGTATGATAGTATTACCGTATAAAAATTTCATTAAGAAATTTTGCCATATATAGGCTCAATTTGATAAAAAGGACTAAATCACGTAAAGTACAAAAATTGAGTTCTAATAGCTAAAGGTATTAAATAGCTATAGAACTTTAAAGTGGAGCTTCTTATGTGGTGATTAGACCATTAGTATGTTAGTGGATGATAATGGTTTGGCATATTGTGTCGATATTAATAATTTTAAAGGTTAATTAAGTAATTAAATAATAAATGATAAATTAAAATAAAATTAAAAAAGCTATCATCTTTCTTCATCTCTTTCAACCAATTTTCACAAGTGAAGAAGCCACTTTTGGAGACCTAGGTTCGGTAAGTTTATCTAGCTCAATTAGGTATGCATTTTTGTCTCGTTTTTAATAATTTCTACATTTTCTGGTGTAAATGAAAAAATATATAGGATTTTTCCTATGTAATTTAACACATTTTACTTAAATCCATTGTTAAAACTAAGTAATTGTTTAATAAATTAATGAAATATGTGAAAATATGAAATTAGGACATAGAAATTATTAAAATGTGATTTTATGCTTTATTATATAGTTTTCACATAATAAATGACTTATTTTATATTAATTTGAATATATTATATTTTTAAGACATAAAGTGGGTCATGCATGATTAAATTAAATAATAAAATATAAAATTATATTTAATAATTTATTTTAACATATTTCATTAATAATTTGGGTTTTAATTAATTAATTAAATTGGATAAATTTTATTCTTTGGTCCTCTAACTTGTTGATTTATTCTAGATAGGTCTGATTGCTTTGCTGGATTACAAAACCGTCCAAATTGGAGACCAAGTCAACCCATTATTTGGCTACACGTGGCTGTCCATTTAAATCATTATTTGGTTTAATTACACAAGGTCCTTGTAGTGTTGAAGAAATTAGAGATTTTCCCAAAGATTTACGATTGACCGAGTCACAGTCCTAAGTTGTGTGGCATCCAAAATTGCTTAAAAATCAAGCAAAGAAACAAGTCAAAGGCCACTAAGCATGGTCGGCCACAATTTGAGGAGATTTGAAGAGATTAACATCCACTATTTTTAGCAAACTATCCCTCTCTCCTCACCTATAAATAAGACTCTCTCATTCCTTCATTCATCATCCCTCAAGCATCATTCTCTCTTTTCTCCAAATTCTCTTAGCCTTTTCCATTCCCACGCCTAGCATCATCTCTTCATAGATATTTTAGCAATTAAGCATCTTAAAGAACCCTTGGTCGGCCACCTTGGAGAGCCATCAGCAAAGGAGCAAAGCAAAGGAACAAATGAGCCTCGTCAATCAGAGTCTTAGGTGACAGCCACTCTGAATTGGGTTTAATCTTCCTTTTCTTATAATGTTTGTGCCTTAATCGATCATGTTTTCAATTAAAATCAAGTCTGTATTTCATTCATACATGATTGAAATACACCTGAATTAGATGAGCGATCCTAACCAGACGACAGCTAATGGACACATAATTGAAATGTGCATGCTCAATTTAGATCCTGACCCAATTAAATTTAAGGTTGCATAACAACTCTGACCAAGCTCTGTTATCTGCATAGTTTTTAGATTTGTGCGATTAAATTGTTTCAAACCTGACACGTCCGTACTACCTCACACGAATGCTATGAAACCCTTAGTAAATAAGGATCAGTAAAATGTGTATTTACTAAGTAAAGGATTCTGAAAAGACCTAATGTGGTTTCCAAACTCATGAAAGATCGAGTTGCCATGGAATGTTTTTCTGAATGTTATTAAGCATGTTGATAATAAATTGAGTTTAATTAAAGTATTTGTCCTAGATTATTTCTGTTATAATTGTTGCAAATTGTGTTTAATTTTACCAAAATTTATTTCATTAATATAGTTTGCATACTTAGGATAATTTGCATTAGGGATTATTGCATTTAGTTTAATATATTTTAATCACCACTTCTCAACTATATTGTGTTTTTATTTACCAAATTGTTAATATAATTTTACAAATTGAGTGACTTAGCACAAATACAATCCAAGTGGAGCTGATAACTCGATACTTACTTATTACATGATAATGACTGTGTACACTTGCACAAACCTACGCGTTACAAGTTCTTGGCGCCGTTGTCGAGGATTGTCAACTGTTGCCATAGTCATTTTTTTCGTGAAATTATTTATTTTTAATTTGATTTATTTCTAAAATTACTAACTTATTCTTTTTAATTTTTGTGATTTTCTTTTCAAGTGTTTATGAGCATAGATCGAATTATTGATTTACTCCCTGTAGACCCTAAAATTGAAAGAACTTTCAAACAAAGAAGGCGTGAATGAACAGCTCAAAGACAAGTCGAGATGGACCTTGGAAATCAGAATCAAGACCAAGGTAATGAAGCCGATCATGTACGAAATCCTATCCTTATTGCCGATGATAGGGATCAATGCATCAGACAATATGGTGTGCCACTTTTCAGTGAGTTAAACCCAGGAATTAGAAAGCCAGATATTGAGGCAACCCAGTTTAAATTGAAATAAGTGATGTTTCAAATGCTACAAACGGTGGGCCAATTTAGTGGTATGCCCATAGAATATCCACATCTCCACCTTCGATTGTTTATGGAGGTGAGTGATTTATTTAAGATAGTCGGTGTGACTGAAGACACACTGAGGCTGAAGTTGTTTCCGTACTTGTTGTGAGATCGAGCACGAGCATGGCTCAATTCATTGTCGCCAAGTTCGATATCTACATGGCAAGAATTAGCAGAGAAATTTTTGGTTAAGCATTTCCCACCTAGCAAAAACACTATGTTAAGGAACGAGATCACAACTTTCTAACAATTAGATGACGAGTCTTTGTATGAGGCTTGGGAGCGATTCAAGGAGTTACTTCCTAAGTGTCTTCATCATGGGAATTCACATTGTATCCAATTGGAGACATTCTATAATGGTCTCAATGCACATACAAGATTGATTGTAGATGCTTCCGCGAATGGTGCAATTTTGTATAAGTCTTATAATGAGGATTATGAGATCATCGAGAGGATCGTGAGTAATAACTATCAATGGCCAACAAATCGAACAGCTTCAGGAATACGTGTAGCTGGAGTTCATGAAGTTAACGCCCTCACTTCGTTATCAGCTTAAGTATTGTCTATTTCCACTATGATAAAACAATTAACTGCTAATAGTACTAATAATTCTGTAGCTCAACCAACAAGTCCGTTTGAAGTAGTTTCCTGTGTGTACTGTGGGGAAGGTCATTCTTTTGGGAATTGCCCATCAAATCTCGAGTCAGTGTACTATGTGGGGAACCAATATCAAAATAGGAGTGGACAAGGAGGCTAGTCCAACTTCTACAATCCTTCATGGCGTAATCATCCTAACTTTTCTTGGAGCAACCAAGGAAATAGACCGAACAACAACTTATTACAGCAAAGACCCAACCAATCTCAAGGGTTTAATCAACAAGCTTCAAAACCACCGCAAGCTGAGGCATCAAATAGTTTGGAGAACTTGTTGAAAGTGTACATGGCAAAGAATGACGCTTTTATCCAAAGCCAAGTAGCAACACTGAAAAAATTTGGAAAACCAAATGGGTCTGTTAGCTACGGAGCTACGTAATAGACTACAAGAAACCTTGTCGAGCGATACTGAGAATCCAAGAAATTTGGGTAAAGAATATATCAAGGCAGTGGCATTGTGAAGTCGTAAAATTCTAGAACCTTGATTGATTGATGTCGAATATAAGCCCGTTGAGAAGAATCAACCAGCTGTTGAAGTTCCTACACCAAAGGAATTAGAATCTGCAAAGTCTGACAAGGTAAAACCTGACTTAGTGAATTCAGATATTTTAACATCTTCTTTGGATGTAGATTTACCTACTCAGAAAAGTTGTCCGGTTTAGCCGAGAGTTCCATCACCTCCATATGCACAAAGATTGCAGCAAAACATGCAGAAGCAGGAGGTGCAATTCAAGAAGTTTTTAGATGTTCTAAAATAGTTACACATCAATATTCCATTGGTAGAGGCTTTAGATCAAATGTCGAATTATGTGAAGTTTATGAAGGATATACTATCTAAGAAGAAATGAATGAGTGAGTATGAGACCGTTGCCTTGATAAAAGAGTGCAGTGCGTTCCTGCAGAACAAATTGCCACCGAAATTGAAAGACCCAAGAAGCTTTACTATACCCTGTAACATTGGTGAATCTTACTGTGGTAAAGCTTTGTGTGACTTAGGAGCGAGTATCAACTTGATGCCTAAGTCTATTTTCAAGATGTTAGGGATAGGTGAAGTAAGACCTACAACTATGACGCTTCAGTTAGCGGATCGATCTTTAGCATATCCCGAAGGAAAGATCGAGGATGTTTTGGTAAGAGTCGATAAATTTATTTTTTCTGCTAATTTCATTGTCTTAGGTTTTGAAGCAGAAAAGAAAGTGCCGATCATCCTTGGGAGACCTTTCTTAGCCACAAGAAGAACGTTAATTGATGTGCAGAAAGGAGAACTCACCATGCGAATTCAAAATGATCAGGTAACCTTTAACATTCTTAAAGCGATGAAATTTCTTGATCGGTAGAAGAGTGTTCTATTATGGAAGAGATAGAAACCTTGGTTTCTACGTAAAGAAATTTTGAAGAAGATCCATTAGAGAAAGCCTTAGATCTTAACCCTTTGGAGGATGAAGAAGGTGAAGAAAACATGGCTTTGATGGAAGCCAATTTGGAAAATTTTATTCAATCCACACGGTTTGAACTATTGGAGTTGGAAGTCAGAGAATTTGTGCAACCCAAGTTGTCAATTGAAGAACCACCAAAACTCGAACTAAAGGTACTTCCCTCCCATTTGAAATACGTTTATTTAGGTGATTGTTCTTTTTTGCCTGTGATTATTTCAGTGGAACTGACGAAAGATCAAGAGGAGTAACTAATTATTGTTCTAAAGAAATTTAAGAAAGCAATTGGTTGGACCATAGCTGATATTCGAGGTATAAGCCCTTATTTTTGTATGCATAAAATCATTTTAGAAGAAGGTGAAAGAGCTTGAATTGATGGGAAAAGGAGGCTCAATCCTATTATGAAAGAAGTTGTGAGAAAGGAAGTGATCAAATGGTTAGATGCAAGAATCATCTATCCTATTTCAGATAGTTCGTGGGTAAGTCCAATGCAATGTGTGCCAAAGAAAGGTGGAATCACGATTGTTGAAAATGAGCGTAACGAGTTAATTTCAACAAGAACTATTACCGGTTGGAGAATCTGTATTGATTACAAAAAGTTGAACAAAGCCACTTGGAAGGACCATTTTTCGTTACCTTTTATGGATCAGATGTTAGATCGACTGGTAGGTAATGAATTCTATTATTTTTTAGATGGCTATTCAGGATATAACGAAATAGTTGTAGCCCCTGAGGACCAACATAAAATAACCTTTACTTGTCCATATGATACGTTTACTTTTAGGCGAATGCCTTTTTGTTTATGCAATGCACCTACTTGTTTTCAACAATGCATGATGGCAATATTTATTGATATGGTTGAAAATTTTGTTGAGGTTTTCAGGGATGATTTTTCTATTTTTGGTAATACTTATGATATATGTTTGAGTAATTTGGCTAAGGTACTGAAGAGATGCAGAGAGACGAATCTTGTCCTTAATTAGGAAAAATGTCATTTTATAGTCAAAGAAGGGATTGTCTTAGGTCATAAGATCTCAAAAAATGAAATTGAAGTCGATAAAACAAAGGTGGACATAATTGAAAGATTACCGGCCCCAATGAATGTGAAAGGAGTCAGAAGTTTTTCAGGCCATGTCAGTTTTTATCAAAAGTTTATCAAAGATTTCACAGAAAATTTTAAACATTTGTGTTTGTTGATAGATAAAGATACAATGTCTGATTTCAACAAAGCATGTTTGGAGGCTTTTGAAGATCTAAAGAAGCGGTTAATCTCAGCCCCAATAATCTTTACACCTAACTGGAACTCACCTTTTGAGTTGATATGCGATGCAAGCGACTATGCGGTTGGAGCTGTGATGGGTCAAAGAAGAAATAAAGTGTTTCACCCTATTTACTATGCAAGTAGAACTTTGACGGGAGCCCAACGCAATTATACCATATGTAACACCCCAAATCTGGTCCAAGCATTATGACCGAATCTGGCGATGTCACATTATGACACCCCTTACCCGTATTTGACGCCGGAATAGGGTACGAGGCATTACCAAAACATATACACTTATAAACATGTTAAACCAAGTTATAAAATTTCATTCAAATTTAAACTCTTCAAATTTTTAACATGCTTTTATAAATCTTCACGTTATAACTTCAAAATACTATACTTGTAATAAATAGGGCTTTTGAGACCCAATACATACTCATGCAATTCAATACTTCATTTCCATTTCATTTAATTCACGATTCTCATGTTCACGATTCAATTCAGTTTCTCAATCCAATATACATTTCAATACCACAATAATTCATTTAATTCAAATCATATCATTTCCAATTTCCATTTAATTCACGTACAATTCAATTTCATTAAGTTTAATACTAATACATATTTATCATTTAACTTAATGTCCCCTTTTTACATCATTTTACACTTCAAGCATGAACCTAGTATTTCATTTCCTTTCCACTCCCATTTCCTATGCATATCACACAATATATAAACATTACACTCAACCATAGTCGCAAGCTAGTCTTTTTGAAGACTAACCACATGATAAACCATTTTAATAAAGATTACAAACTTTAAACCTTACCACCCTTTTATGATCACAAGCATATTTCCATGTAGACATTTACCATCTCAATGCATAATTTTATAAATTTAATGTGTCGTAATCCAGCCACAGCTTGGCCAAAGCCTAAGCATACACACCAAACATGCTAGCCAAATAAACATATAGTATAAGCATTATAAGCATGGATAAGCACCACATTTATTTATGTATCAAACTTATCAACATGAGTTAATTCATAAACCATTTCTGACATTGCTACATACTAAATCATATACTAGGTATACCACATACACATACTATGAAACTTTATTTTCTCACATGAAATTTAACTATAACTAATAATGCACAATTATAAATATCATTTCTTTTCAATCATTTATCGATTATAATCGAGCATATTGCCAATTATACACAAATCATTCATATGCTGTAATGGCCCAAATTTGGGGCTAGTTAGAATAGTGGTTTGGGGACCACAAATTCGACGAGAAAAAAAATTATTTCCATTATATTTTTATGGTCTGCGATTTCACAAAATAATTTTGTGAAAAATTCGTTTGAAAATTTTGACGTTTGGGCACACAATTTAGTCAAAAGGACTAAATTGTAAAAGTGCAAAAGTTGAGTTCTATATGTTAGAGGTGTCCAATTATTATAAAATTTTAAATTGGAGGTTTTTATATGGTAATTAGATCATTGGTTAAGTTGGTGGACAAAAATGGGTATGGTTAGGCATGTTTCCAAATTTTTTCATTAAGGGCATTTTGGTCATTTAGTTATTAAAATGAATTAAAAACAAAATTAAAAGCCAATTTCTGTCTATCTTCAACCCCTAGGCCAAAAATTGCATGTAGAAATCATGGCTAGGGTTTTTCAAGCTTCCAAGCTCGATTGTAAGTCCGTTCTATCCCAGTTTTTAATGATTTTTACATTTTTTTAATTTGTGTAACAAGATTTACCTATTTTTACCATTGTTTTGAACTAGGGTTCGTGTTTAAAAATTTATCCATGAATGATATGCATGTATTTTGATGTTTTATGGAAGAATATGAATGTTTGGAGTGTGATAAACGATTTGTACTAAGTAATTTTCGATGAAAATGCCTAAAAGGATTAATTTGTAAAAGTTATAAAATATGTCACATGTGTGTGAATAAGTAAGTATTGTGGACTGCTATAGTTATGAAAATGGTTCAGCTAGGCCTAAAATGCAAGGAAATTGAATAAAAATTATTTTACGAGCCTAGGGGCAAAATCGTAATTTTGTGAAACTTTAGGGGCAAAAATGTAATTTTGCCAAAGTATGATTTTTGGACTTGAATGAATAGTGTGACGGTTATATAACTTAAATGTATTGTTATAAATTAAGAAAGACGAGAAATTGAAATTCATCGACAAAAAAAGTGAGAAAATGTGAAAAATTCCCAAATGAACCTTTGGAATAAAAAGGGATACGAATGAAGTGACAAAATTGATCACATGCGTGGCACGGATTGTGTGTAGGCCACTATGTAAAAGTGAAAGTGATGGTCACATGTGTAGTACTATGTGCAGGCTACTACGTGTACCGGAATGGTAGGTCGCATCTGTAGTACTAAGTGCAGGCTACTATACGTACCGGATAGTTTTGATCACGTGTTTAGTACTATGAGCAGGCTACTACATGTATCAGATGATAATGGTCACATGTGTAGTACTATGTGCAGGCTACTATGTGAACCAAACATCATTGATTAGTAAGGTGGTTGCTATGTGTTGATTCCACCGGACATCATTGATTAATAAGGTGGTTGCTATGTGTTAAATCTACCAAGTATCTGTTATTATTCCGAAGTGTTCATCGGCAAATTGACTAACTGTAATTGAATTGAATATCGACTTAGAAATGGAAAAGTGAATTTTGAATTGAATTGTGATTGAAAGTGAAAAACTGAAATTATGAAAGAGTACATTTAGCAGTAAAATAGTTTAGACAACAATAGGTTTGTGATTTTGAAAAATCACAAAAACTGGTGGAGATTGAATTAGAGGCTGAATAATATATTAAATTGAAGCTGAATGAGTATATTTTCACATAAAAGAAATAGAGCAAGCAAGAGAGTTATATATTTTGAGATACTTGAAGTTTAGTTAGACAGAGTCAGAATGAGTTTGGAATCCCCTATTCTGATTTTTGAAAAATTGTCAAAAATTTTAGAAAAATAACTATGGGATACAATTTATATATTTAGAATCCTCAGTGAATCTGTTTTCAAGAAAAACAAACGGAAACAATATATGAATTCTGTACAATGAGATAATCAATTTTTAGTGAAGAGAGGATAGAATTGTCGAGTAGTGAAACAGGGGAAATTTAAAGAATAAACTGTACTATTTAGCTAAACCAAAAATTCTAAAAATTTTATGGTAAGAAGATATGTGAATCTATTTTCGAGAAAAATTTATGGATCTTACTTCAGAGTTCTGTAGCTCCAGGTAAAAATAACTTAGTGACTCTGACTCGAATAGACAGCTTTGAATATACATGTGAGTGAATAGTGAAATTGTAGTTAATGTTGTTTAAGTGTGTTATACACATTAAGGATGTGGAATAGAGAGGAGGAGGAGGAAAATTGGAAAAACATATGAATGATTTGTGTATAATTGGTCATATGCTCGATTATAATGGATAAAAGATTAAAAAGAAATAATGTTTATAATTGTGCATTATTAGTTATAGTTAAAGTTCATGTGAGAAAATAAAGTTTCATTGTATGTGTATGTGGTATACTTGGTATATGATTCGGTATGTAGCAATGTCAGGAATGGTTTATGAATTAACTCATGTTAATAAGTTTGATACATAAATAAATGTGGTGCTTATCCATGCTTATAATGTTTATACTATATGTGGTGCTTAGGCTTTGGCCAAGTTGTGGCTGGATTAAGCCACATTAAATTTATAAAATTATGCATTGAGATGGTAAATGTCTAGATGAAAAATATGCTTGTGATCATAAAAGGGTGGTACGGTTTAAAGTTTGTAATCTTTATTAAAATGGTTTACCATGTGGTTAGTCTTCAAAAAGACTAGCTTGCGACTATGGTTGAGTGTAATGTTTATATCTTGTGTGATATGCATAGGAAACGAGAGTGGAAAGGAAATGAAATACTAGGTTCATGCTTGAAGTGTAAAATGATGCAAAAAGGGGGACGTTAAGTTAAACGACAAATATGTATTAGTATTGAAGTGTAAAATGATACAAAAAGGGGGACGTTAAGTTAAACGACAAATATGTATTAGTATTGAACTTAATGAAATTGAATTGTACGTGAATTAAATGAAAATTGCAAATGATATGATTTGAATTAAATGAATTATTGTGGTATTGAAATGTATATTGGATTGAATAATGAAAATGAGAATCGTGAATTAAATGAAACGGAAATTAAGTATTGAATTGCATGTGTATGTATTGGGTCTCGGAAGCACTATTTATTACAAATATAGTATTTTGAAGTTATAACGTGAAGATTTATAAAAGCATGTTAAAAATTTGAAGAGTTTAAATTTGAATGAAATTTTATGACTCGGTTTAACATGTTTATAAGTGTATGTGTTCTGGTAATGCCTCGTACCCTATTCCGGCATCAAATACGGGTAAGGGGTGTTACAATATGACATTGCCAGATTCAGTCATAACGTTAAGACCGGATTTGGGGTGTTACATTTAGTGGTATCAGAGCTACGGTTTAGTCATTTCTTGGACCGAACGTAGCATATATGAGTTCAGCTATGCATGCCATGTTATGACTCGTTATGGTGTGATATCTCCGGGCTCTAACGAAACTATTTTTTTAAGACAGATGATTTTCAACCGAGCTATTTTCGATAATGTGAAAATGATATTGACATAAATGAAATATGCTCACATTATGTTGGAATTTGGAAAGGTAACAATAAAAATTCGTGATATGTATGTGTTCATATATGAAAAGAGATGATCATAAGTTGAAAAAAAAAGAAAAACAAAAACAAAATGAAAGTTTATGTTGTGATAAGTTCATCCAAGTATGTTGGTGATTATATGATGCTATGTGCTCAACATATTTGATTAAGTGTATATGGTAAGCGAATTTACTTAAATAGATGGAATGCATGTTTATGTACATCTGCTTGAATAAGTGAAATCGGTACGTTCATATGATAGAATCATATATTTAATTGTTAAATTATAGGTAATATGATGTTTTGTTTTATGTCTTTATTATTGAACCATGAATATTTTAATAGTATGAAAACAGAATTAGAAGATTAAATTGAGAAGAACGCAGGAATGAGTACTTTCGTTCAATGATATGTGATGAATTGACGAAAAAGACCATGGTTGGACAATGGCAACATGTGATATGTGATTTCCGTATAAGACCATATCCGAGATATGGCATCGGTGTGATATGTGCTATTGTGTAAGACCATAGTTGGGCTATGGCATCAATATGTAAATATGTGTAAGACCATAGTTGGACTATGGCATCGAGAAAACGAAGTACTCAATTCTGTAAGAGGTTCTCTAATTGAATAAATGTCGGTAAGTAAAATGGAAGCTAAGTTTTGGAATTTAATTAGATATTAATATTGAGCTCGAGTAAGTAAATTCATTGTGTGAAATTGTGGCTGACAGAAAATATTCATAATAAATAGATGTGTTAATTTGCTTAGAATGAACTACGTGGTTATGATGGTATTACATTGATGATGAATGCAAATTCATATATATATGTATCTATGAGAGCAAGTTAGAAGTTTTATGACCTCACCATCACCCCTTTATCAAGTATTATTTTATGACGAAAATTATCTTGATGAGATGATATGTTTTCAAGCGAGGTAATTTCGATAGTATAAAAGTAAACACTTAAATGTTTGAGTGAAAATGTATTGATTATGAGTTGAAACTCATAAAGGTATAGATCAAAGAGTATAACGTTTTGTTATTGATAAATGTTATAATTATATGAGCACATGAGTTATGATATTTGGATTATGATGGTATATTAAAATTTCGATTGTGAATTAGTGATTTGAGTTGGCATATGAATTATGTGTTGAGAACAAAAGTGATTAAAAGCAAATGTTTATTAAATGCTTTGAGAATGTGAAATTAGTAATGAATTGGCTATTTGTGATAGTATGTGTTATGCGCATTTATGTGTAAGATAAATTTGAGACTTTACTACACTCACCCCTATATCAGTACAATATTACGATGAAATTTGTAAGATTTTGGTTGAATAAGCTTACGAGTGTAGTGTACGGAAGATTAATAATGTGGTCAGAAAAGTGAATGAATTAGCAAATGAAGATAATATAAAAAGAGAGATATTGGATAGTTCTAAAAACTACTCAGATTATTCAAAGTTAATGTCACAAAAGAAGTTAAATCCGATTAAATGATTTATTCAGGTATGTTATTTAAAGAAAGAATTAACCGGAAGTTTTTCTGGATCGATTTCTGTTAGTAAAGAGATAATGTGAAAATTCTGATGACAGAATTAGACAATTGAGTAATGTTTGTATTGTATTAATAGCTGAGTACAGTAGCTATAATAGGGTAATTTCTATGATTCCTTTTAGACATTCTGTGTGTACAATTATCCTTAGAGGTATATGTGACTGTTTAGTTTCAAAAAGAATTCTTATCGTATGAGAACATTAGCTAAACATATTAATAGATGAAAGAATTATTGGTTTGTTTGGGTTATGTTCGACATTGCCATGTCTTTTTCTGGTATTTATTCCCTTGGGTGAATATGAAAATCGACAGTAAAGTCTGAGTAAGGCTAATATTTTGTTTCTACTGGTTATTGTTCTATTGAATATACATGAAGATTATATTGCTTTTGTTACTTTGGATTCCATTAATTATGAGTGGCATTGATCTTTCTAGACATTTTTTTATCATCGGAATGGATATCATTCTATATGGATTGTAATTTTTCGATACTTTGTGTAGCTTCAGATGCTGAAATATCGCTATCCTGATTTTCTTATGAATCTACGTGATTATCTATAAAATATATGAAAGTCCAAAATCATGTGTGAATTTGAAATGTACTGTGTGGAAGCAAATCATTAATCTACTATCTGGTAAGATTTTTTAGGACAAAAATCCCTAAAAGGGGGAGAGTTGTAACAGCCCGAATTTGGGGCTAGTCGGAATAGTGGTTTCAGAACCACAAATTCGACGAGAGAAAAAATTATTTCCATTATATTTTTATGGTCTACGATTTCACAAAATGATTTCGTGAAAATTTCGTTCGAAAATTTTGGCGTTTGGGCACTCAATTTTGACGTTCGAAAGTCTTATATGGTAATTAGACTATTGGTTAAGTTGGTGGACAAAAATGGGTATGGTTAGGCATGTTTCCAAAGTTTTTCATTAAGGGCATTTTGGTCATTTAGTTATTAAAATGAATTAAAAACAAAATTAAAAGCCAATTTTTGTCCATCTTCAACCCCTAGGCCAAAAATTGCATAGAGAAACCAAGGGTAGGGTTTTTCAAGCTTCCAAGCTCGATTGTAAGTCCGTTCTATCCCCGTTTTTAATGATTTTTACGTTTTTGAAATCCTTGTAACAAGATTTACCTATTTTTACCATTGTTTTGAACAAGAGTTTGTATTTTAAAATTTACCCATGAATGATATGCATGTATTTTGATGTTTTATGGAAGAATATGAATGTTTGGAGTGTGATAAACGATTTGTAGTAAGTAATTTTCGATGAAAATGCCTAAAATGATTAATTTGCAAAAATTATAAAACATGTCACAAGTGTGTGAATAAGATAGTATTGTAGACTACTATAGTTATGAAAATGGTTCAGCTAGGCCTAAAATGCAAGGAAATTGAATAAAAATTATTTAACGAGCCTAGGGGTAAAAATGTAATTTTTCCAAAGTATGATTTTTTGACTGAATGAATAGTGTGAAGGTTATAGAAGTTAAATGTATTGTTATAAATCAAGAAAGACGAGAAATTGAAATTGATCGATAAAAAGAAAAGTTAGAAAAAGTGAAAAATCCCTGAATGAACCTTTGGAATAAAAAGGGATACGAATGAAGTGACAGAAATGATCACATGCGTGGCACGGATTGTGTGTAGGCCACTATGTAAAAGTGAAAGTGATGGTCACGTGTGTTGTACTATGTGCAAGCTACTACGTGTACCGGAATGATAGGTCGCATCTGTAGTACTATGTGCAGGCTACTATGCGTACCGGATAGTTTCGATCACGTGTGTAGTACTATGTGCAGGCTACTACGTGTATCAGATGGTAATGGTCACATGGTAGTACTATGTGCAGGCTACTATGTGAACCAAACATCATTGATTAGTAAGGTGGTTGCTATGTGTTACTTCCGCCGAGTATATGTTATTATTCCGAAGTGTTCATCGGGAAATTGACTAATTTTAATTGAATAATGAATAGGTGTGGAATTGAATTGAATATCGACTTAGAAATGAAAAAGTGAATTTTGAATTGAATTGTGATTGAAAGTGAAAAAGTGAAATTATGAAAGAGTACATTTAGCAATAAAACAGTTTAGACAGCAACAGTTGTGTGACTTTCAAAAATCACCAAAAATTATGAAGATTGAAGTAGAGGCTGAATAATATATTAAATTGAATATGAATGACTCTATTTTCAAATAAAAGAAACAGAACAAGAAAAAGAGTTATATATTTTGAGATATTTGAAGTTTAGTTAGACAGAGCCAATGAGTTTGAAATCTCTTGTTCTGACTTTGAAAAATTTTCAAAAATTGTAGAGGAATAATGATGGGGATAAAGTTTATATGTTCAGAATCCTCAGTGAGTGTATTTTCAAGAGAAATAAACAAAAACAATATCCAAATTTTGTACAATGAGATAATTAATTTTTAGTAAAGAGAGTGTAGAACTATTGAGCAGTGAAACAGTGAAAATTTAAAGAATAAACTGTACTATTTGGCTAAACCAAAAATTCTAAAACTTTTATGGTAAGAAGATATGTGAATCTAGTTTCGGGGAAAATTTACGGATATTAATTTGGAGTTCTGTAGCTCCGGGTAAAAATAATTTTGTGACTCTGACTCGAATAGACAGCTTTGAATATACATGTGAGTGAATAGTGAAATTGTAGTTAATGTTGTTTAAGTGTGTTATACACATTAAGGATGTGGAATGGAGAGGAGGAGGAGTAAAATTGGAAAAACATATGAACGATTTGTGTATAATTGGCCATATGCACGACTATAATCGATAAACGATTGAAAAGAAATGATGTTTATAATTGTGCATTATTAGTTATAGTTAAAGTTCATGTGAGAAAATAAAGTTTCATAGTTTGTGTATGTAGTATACTTGGTATATGATTTGGTATGTAGCAATGTCAGAAATGGTTTATGAATTAACTCATGTTGATAAGTTTGATACATAAATAAATGTGGTGCTTATCCATGCTTATAATGCTTATACTATATGTTTATTTGGCTAGCATGTTTCGTGCGTATGCTTAGGCTTTGGCCAAGTTATGGCTGGATTAAGCCACATTAAATTTATAAAATTATGCATTGAGATGGTAAATGTTTAGATGAAAATATGCTTGTGATCATAAAAGGGTGGTAAGGTTTAAAGTTTGTAATCTTTATTAAAATGGTTTACCATGTGGTTAGTCTTCAAAAAGACTAGCTTGCGACTATGGTTGAGTGTAATGTTTATATCTTGTGTGATATGCATAGGAACGAGAGTGGAAAGGAAATGAAATATTAGGTTCATGCTTTAAGTGTAAAATGATGCAAAAAAAGGGATGTTAAGTTAAACCATAAATATGTATTAGTATTGAACTTAATGAAATTGAATTGTACGTGAATTAAATGGAAATTGCAAATGATATGATTTGAATTAAATGAATTATTGTGGTATTGAAATGTATGTTGGATTGAGAAATTGAATTGAATCGTGAAAATGAGAATCGTGAATTAAATGAAATGGAAATGAAGTATTGAATTGCATGAGTATGTATTGGGTCTCGGAAGCTCTATTTGTTACGTTTATAGTATTTTGAAGTTATAATGTGAAGATTTATAAAAGCATGTTAAAGATTTGAAGATTTTAAATTTGAATGAAATTTTATAACTCGGTTTAACATGTTTATAAGTGTATGTGATCTGGTAATGACTCGTACCCTATTCCGGCGTCAAATACGGGTAAGGGGTGTTACAATGTGACATTGTCGATTCGGTCATAACGTTTAGACTGGATTTGGGGTGTTACATATGTTCTTCCAATTTTTCTCCTCCTCTCCATTTCACATCCTTAATGTGTATACCACACTTAAACAACATTAACTACAATTTCACTATTCACTCACATGTATATTCAAAGATGTCTATTTGAGTCAGAGTCACTAAATTAAGATCCATAAATTTTCCCCAAAACTAGATTCACATATCTTCTTACCATAAAATTTTCAGAATTTTTGGTTTAACCAAATAGTACAGTTTATTCTTTAAATTTTTGTCTGTTTCACTGCTCAACAGTTGTGACCTCTCTTCACTAAAAGTTAATTATCTCATTATACAGAATTCGAATATTGTTTCTGTTTATTTCTCTTGAAAATAGATTCACTAAGGATTTTAAACATATAAAATTTATCCCATAATTATTTTTTTACAATTTTTTACAATTTTACAAATTTAGAATAGGGATTCGAACTCATTCGACTGTCTAACTAAACTTCAAACATCTCAAAATATATAACTCTTTTACTTGTTCTGTTTCTTTTATTTGAAAATAGAGTCATTCAGATTCAATTTAATATATTATTCAGCCTCCAATTCAATCTCCATCATTTTTGGTGATTTTTCAAAGTCACAAAACTATTTCTGTCTAAACTGTTTTATTGCTAAATGTACTCTTTCATAATTTCACTTTTTCACTTTCAATCACAATTCAATTCAAAATTCAGTTGTCCATTTCTAAGCCGATATTCAATTCAATTCCAGACCTATATTCATTATTCAATTACATTTAGGCAATTTCCCAATGAACACTTCGGAATAATAATAGATACTCGGTGGATTCATCACATAGCAACCACATTGTTAATCAATGATGTACGGTGGAATTAGCACATAGCAACCACCTTACTAATCAAAGATGTTCGGTTCACATAGTAGCCTGCACATAGTACTACACATGTGACCATTACCATCCGATACACGTAGTAGCCTGCACATAGTACTACACATGTGACCATTACCATCCGATACACGTAGTAGCCTGCACATAGTACTACACACGTGATCGAAACTATCCGGTACGCATAGTAGCCTGCACATAGTACTACACATGTGACCATCACTTTCACTTTTACATGGTGGCCTACACACAATCTGTGCCACACATGTGAACATTTCTATCACTTCATTCGCATCCCTTTTTATTCCAAAGGTTCATTCGAGAATTTTTCACTTTTTCTCACTTTTCTTTTTATCAATCAATTTCAATTTCTCATCTTTCTTGATTTATATCAGTAAATTTAACTTGTATAACCTTCACACTATTCATTCTAGTCCAAAAATCATGCTTTGGAAAAATTACGTTTTTGCCCCTAAAGTTTCACAAAATTATGATTTTGCCCCTAGGCTCGTAAAATAATTTTTATTCAATTTCCTTGCATTTTAGGCCTACCTGAACCATTTTCATAACTATAGTAGTCCACAGTACTCACTTATTCACACACTTGTGACATATTTTATAACTTTTATAAAATAATCCTTTTAGGCATTTTCATCGAAAATTACTTAGTACAAATCGTTTATCACACTCCAAACATTCATATTCTTCCATAAAACATCAAAATACATGCAAATCATTCATGGGTAAATTTTTAAACACAAACTATATTTCAAAACAACGGTAAAAATAGGTAAATCTTGTTCCGAGGATTTCAAAAACGTAAAAATCAATAAAAACGGGGATAGAATGGACTTACAATCGAGCTTGGAAGCTTGAAAAACCCTAGCCATGGTTTATCCATGCAATTTTCAGCCTAGGTGTTGAAGATGGACAAAATTTGGCTTTTAATTTTGTTTTTAATTCATTTTAATAACTAAATGACCAAAATGCCCTTAATGAAAAACTTTGGAAACATGCCTAACAATACCCATTTTTGTCCATCAACTTAACCAATGGTCTAATTACCATATAAATACCTCCAATTTAAAATTTCATAACAATTGGACACCTCTAACTTGTAGAACTCAACTTTTGTACTTTTTACAATTTAGTCCTTTTTACTAAACTGAATCAAAATTTTCGAACGAAAGTTTCACGAAATCATTTTGTGAAATCGTAGACCATAAAATTATAATGAAAATAATTTTTTTTTCTCGTCAAATTTGTGGTCTCGAAACCACTATTCCAACTAGCCCCAAATTCGGGCTATTACAACTCTCCCCCCTTTAAGGATTTTTGTCCTCGAAAATCTTACTAGATAGTATATTAATGATTTGCTTCCATACAGTACATTTCAAATTCACACATGATTTTGGACATTCATATCTTTTATAGATAATCACAGAGATTCGTAAGAAAATCAGGATAGCGATATTTCAGCATCTGAAGCTACACAAAGTATCGAAAAATTACAATCCATATAGAATGAAATCCATTCCGATGATAATATATATATATATATATATATATATATATATGCCTAGAAAGATCAAAGTCACTCATAATTAATGGAATCCAAAGTAACAGAAGCAATATAATCTTTACATATATTCAATAGAAATAACCTGTAGAAACAAAATATTAGCCTCACTTAGACTTTACCGTCGATTTTCATATTCACACAAGGGAATAAATACCAGAAAAAGACATGACAGTGTCGAACATTACCCAAACAAACCAATAATTCTTTCATCTATTAATATGTTTAGCTAATGTTCTCATACGATAAGAATTCTTTTTGAAAGTAAACAGTCACATATACCTCTAAGGATAATTGTACACACAGAATATCTAAAAGGAATCATAGTAGTTACCCCATTATAGTTACTATACTTAGCTATTAATACAATACAAACATTACTTAATTGTCTAATTCTGTCATCAGAATTTTCACATTATCTCTTTACTAACAGAAATCGATCCAGATAAACTTCCGGTTAATTCTTTCTTTAAATAACATACCCGAATAAATAATTTAATCGGATTTAACATCTTTTGTGACAGTAACTTTGCATAATCTGAGTAGTTTTCAGAACTATCCAATATCTCTCTTTTTATATTGTCTTCATTTGCTAATTCATTTACTTTTCCGACCACATTATTAATGTACAATTATCCTCAGAGGTATATGTGACTGTTTAGTTTCAAAAAGAATCATAGTAATTACCCCATTATAGCTATTGTACTAAGTTATTAATACAATACAATCATTACTTAATTGTCTAATTTTGTCATCGAATTTTCAAATTATCTCTTTACTAATAGAAATCGATCTAGAAAAACTTCTGGTTAATTCTTTCTTTAAATAACATACCCAAATAAATCATTTAATCAGATTTAACTTCTTTTGTGACAGTAACTTTGCATAATCTGAGTAGTTTTCAGAACTATCCAATATCTCTCTTTTTATATTGTCTTCATTTGCTAATTCATTCACTTTTTCGACCACATTATTAATCTTCCGTACACAAACTTCTGTAACACTACACTCGTAAGCTTATTCAACCAAAATCTTACAAATTTCATTGTAACATTTTACTGATATGAGGGGTGAGTGTAGTAAAGCCTCAAATTTATCTTACACATAAATGCGCATAACATATACTATCACAAATAGCCAATTCATTACTAATTTCACATTCTCAAAGCATTTAATAAACATTTACTTTTAATCACTTTTGTTCTCAACACATAATTCATATGCCAACTCAAATCACTAATTCACAATCGAAATTTCTATATAGCATCATAATCCAAATATCATAACTCATGTGCTCATATAACTATAACATTTATCAATAACAAAATGTTATAATCTTTGATCCATACCTTTATGAGTTTCAACTCATAATCAATACATTTTCACTCAAACATTTAAGTGTTTACTTCTATACTATCAGAATTAACTCAGTTGAAAAACATATCTGTCTCATCAAGATAATTTTCGTCATAAAACAATACTGATAAGGGGGTGATGGTGAGGTCATAAAGCTTCTAACTTGCTCTCATAGATACATATATATATGACTTTGCATTCATCATCAATGTAATACCATCATAACCATGTAGTTCATTCTAAGAAAATTAACACATCTATTTATTATGAATATTTTATGTCACCCACAATTTCACACAATGAATTTACTTACTCGAGCTCAATATTAATATCTAATTAAATTCCAATACTTAGCTTCCATTTTACTTATCGACATTTATTCAATTAGAGAACATCTTACAAAATTGAGTACTTTATTTTCTCTATGCCATAGTCCAACTATGGTCTTACACATATTTAGATATCGATGCTATAGCCCAGCTATGGTCTTACATAGTAGCGCATATCACACCGATGCCATATCCGGGATATGGTCGTATACGGAAATCACATGTCACATGTTGCCATGGTCCAACCATGGTCTTTTTCGTCAATTCATCACGTATCACTGAACGAAAGTACTCATTCCTGCGTTCTACTCAATTTAATCTTCTAATTCAGTTTCCATACTATTATAATATTCATGGTTCAATAATAAAGACATAAAACAAAACATCATATTACCTCTAATTTAACAATTAAATATAAGATTCTATCATATGAACGTACTGATTTCACATATTCAAGTAGATGTACATAAACACACATTCCATCTTTTTAAGTAAATTCACTCACCATATTCACTTAATCAAATATGTTGAGCACATAGCATCATATAATCACCAACATACTTGGATGAGCTTATCACAACATAAACTTTCATTTCATTTTTTTCTTCTTTTTTTTTCAACTTATGATCATCTCTTTTCATACATGAACACATACATATCACGAATTTTTATTCTTACCTTTCCAAATTCCAACATAACATTAGCATATTTCATTTATGTCAATATCATTTTCAGCATTATCGAAAATAGCTCGGTTGAAAATCATCTCTGTCTTGACAAAACAATTTCGTTAGAGCCTGGAGATATCACAACATCACGAGTCATAACATGGCATGTATGGCTGGACTCACATATGTTACGTCCGGTCCGAGAATTGACTAAACTGTAGCTCTGATACCACTAAAAGTAACACCCCAAATTCAGTCTAAACGTTATGACCGAATCTAGCGATGTCACATTGTAACACCCCTTACCCGTATTTGACGCCGAAATAGGGTACGAGGCATTACCAGAACACATACACTTATAAACATGTTAAACTGAGTTATAAAATTTCATTCAAATTTAAACTCTTCAAAATTTTAACATGCTTTTATAAATCTTCATGTTATAACTTCAAAATACTATATTTGTAACAAATAGGGCTTCTAAGACCCAATACATACTCATGCAGTTCAATACTTCATTTGCATTTCATTTAATTCACGATTCTCATGTTTACGATTCAATTCAATTTCTCAATCCAATATACATTTCAATACCACAATAATTCATTTAATTCAAATCATATCATTTGCAATTTCCATTTAATTCACGTACAATTCAATTTCATTAAGTTCAATACTAATACATATTTATCGTTTAACTTAACGTCCCCTTTTTCCATCATTTTACACTTCAAGCATGAACCTAGTATTTCATTTCCTTTCCACTCCCATTTCCTATGCATATCACACAATATATAAACATTACACTCAACCATAGTCGCAAGCTAGTCTTTTTGAAGACTAACCACATGATAAACCATTTTAATAAAGATTACAAACTTTAAACCTTACCACCCTTTTATGATCACAAGCATGTTTCCATCTAGACATTTACCATATCAATGCATAATTTTATAAATTTAATGTGGCGTAATCCAACCACAACTTGGCCAAAGCCTAAGCATACACACCAAACATGCTAGCCAAATAAACATATAGTATAAGCATTATAAGCATGGATAAACACCACATTTATTTATGTATCAAACTTATCAACATGAGTTAATTCATAAACCATTTCTGACATTGTTACATACCAAATCATATACCAAGTATACCACATACACATAATATGAAACTTTAATTTCTCACATGAACTTTAACTATAACTAATAATGCACAATTATAAACATCACTTCTTTTCAGTCGTTTATCGATTATAATTGAGCATATGGCCAATTATACACAAATAATTCATATGTTCTTCCAATTTTCCTCCTCCTCCTCTCCATTCCACATCCTTAATGTGTATAACACAGTTAAACAACATTAACTACAATTTCACTATTCACTCACATGTATATTCAAAGCTGTCTATTCGAGTAAGAGTCACTAAATTATTTTTATGCGGAGCTACAGAACTCCAAATTAAGATCTGTAAATTTTCTCCGAAACTAAATTCATATATCTTCTTACCATAAAATTTTCAGAATATTTGGTTCAGCCAAATAGTACAGTTTATTTTTTAAATTTTCGCCTGTTTCACTGCTCAATAGTTCTGACCTCTCTTCACTAAAAATTAATTATCTCTTTGTACAGAGTTCGAATATTATTTCCATTTGTTTTTGTACAATTTTGTACAATTTTCCAAATTTAGAACAGGGAATTCCGAACTCATTCTGACTCTGTCTAACTAAACTTCAAATATCTCAAAATATATAACTCTTTTGCTGTTATGTTTATTTTATGTGAAAATAGACTCATTCATCTTCAATTTCATATATTATTCAGCCTCTAATTCAATCCCCACTATTTTTGGTGATTTTTCAAAGTCACACAACTATTACTGTCTAAACCGTTTTATTGCTAAATGTACTCTTTCATAATTTCACTTTTTCACTTTCAATCACAATTCAATTCAAAATTCACTTTTCCATTTCTAAGCCGATATTCAATTCAATTCGACACCTATATTCATTATTCAATTACACTTAGTCAATGTCCCGATGAACACTTCGGAATAATAACAGATACTCGGTGGGTTCAGCACATAGCAACCACCTTATTAATCAATGATGTCCGGTGGAATCAACTCATAGCAACCACCTTACTAATCAATGATGTTCGGTTCACATAGTAGCCTGCACATAGTACTACACATGTGACCATTACCATCCGATACATGTAGTAGCCTACACATAGTACTACAGACGTGATCGAAACTATCCGGTATGCATAGTAGCCTGTATATAGTACTACACATGCTACCTATCATTCCGGTACACGTAGTAGCCTGCACATAGTACTACACACATGACCATCACTTTCACTTTTTCATAGTGGCCTACACACAATCTGCGCCACACATGTGATCATTTCAGTCACTTCATTCACACCCATTTTCATTCCAATGGTTCATTCGGGAATTTTTCACTTTTTCTCACTTTTCTTTTTATCTATCAATTTCAATTTCTCGTCTTTCTTGATTTATAACAATACATTTAACTTATGTAACCTTCACACTATTCATTCTAGTCCAAAAATCATACTTTGGCAAAATTACGGTTCTACCCCTAAAGTTTCACAAAATTACGATTTTTCCCCTAGGCTCAATAAATAATTTTTATTCAATTTACCTGCATTTTAGGCCTAGCTGAACCATTTTCATAACTATTGCAGTCCACAATACTCACTTATTAACACACTTGTGACATATTTTATAACTTTTACAAATTAATCCTTTTAGGCATTTTCATCGAAAGTTACTTAGTACAAATCGTTTATCACACTCCAAACATTCATATTCTTCCATAAAAAATCAAAATACATGCATATCATTCATGAGTAAATTTTTAAACACAAACCCTATTTCAAAACAATGGTAAAAATAGGTAAATTTTGTTACGAGGATTTCAAAAACGTAAAAATCATTAAAAAGGGGGATAGAACGAACTTACAATCGAGCTTGGAAGCTTGAAAAACCCTAGCCATGGTTTATCCATGCAATTTTCGGCCTAGGGGTTGAAGATGGACAAAAATTGGCTTTTAATTTTGTTTTTAATTCATTTTAATAACTAAATGACCAAAATGTCCTTAATGAAAAACTTTGGAAACATGCCTAACCATACCCATTTTTGTCCACCAACTTAACCAATGGTCTAATTACCATATAAAGACCTCTAATTTAAAATTTCATAACAATTGGACACCTCTAACATATAGAACACAACTTTTGCACTTTTTACAATTTAGTCCTTTTGACTAAACTGAGTGCCCAAATGTCAAAATTTTCAAACAAAATTTTCACGAAATCATGTTATGAAATCGTAGACCATAAAAATATAATGAAAATAAATTTTTTTCATCGAATTTGAGGTCCCAAAAGTACTATTCTGACTATCCCCAAATTCGGGCTGTTACACGGTAACCGAAAAGGAACTTTTCACTATAGTTTTTGCTTTTGACAAATTTCGCTCATATCTTATAGGTACCAAAGTTAAAGTATTTACTGACCATGTGGCCATTAAATACTTGCTCACGAAGAAAGATGCAAAACCAATTATGCATTACCTTTTGAGATTCTGTGTGATGTTAGTGATAAGGCTGTTGGTGTGGCTTTAGGACAAAGAAATGGTAAGGAGTCTTATATTATCAGGTATGCTAGTGAGCTATTGAACCCAGCTCAATGCAATTATACCACAACCGAGAAAGAGCTCTGTGCCGTAGTTTTTGCCTTAGAGAAATTTAGAGCATACTTGTTAGGAGTCAAAGTTGTTGTATTTTCTGACCATGGTGCTCTTAAATATTTGTTGCATAAAAAAGAAGCTAAGCCCCGATTAATAAGATGGATTTTGCTTTTGTAGAAATTTGACTTGGAAATTAAAGATAAGAAAGGTAAGGAGAACCTTGTTGCTGATCATTTGAGTAGGATAGAAACTGGAATTTTGAGGGATGAGACGAGTGATTTATTTCCCGATGAGCGACTTTATAGTGTGTCTAGTGTTTTGCCATGGTATGCTGACATAGTTAACTACTCAGTGGCTAAAGAGTTCCCCACAAATGCACCTAGACATTTGAGAGAAAAAATTAGGAGTCAAGCCCGATTTTATTTATGGGAGGAGTCGTACCTTTGGCGGTTTTGTAGTGACCAAATAATTAGGCGTTGTGTTGATGACAGTGAGATAGATTCGGTGCTTAATTTTTGTCATTCTCGAGAAGGTGGGGGACATTTTGGGCCTAAGCGAACAGCTCATAAAATACTTGAGTGTGGGTTATTTTGGCCGACTATTCGTAAAGAGTCATATGCATTTTGTAAAAATTGTGCATCATGTCAAAAAACCGGCAATTTAAGTAGCAGAAATCAAATGCCATTACATAATTCTTATGTTTGTGATATCATTGATGTATGGGGTATTGATTTTATGGGGCCTTTTCCTTCTTCTTTCGATTATCTATACATTCTTGTTTGTGTTGATTACTTGTCGAAATGGGTAGAAGCATTCCCAATTAGGTCCGGTGATGCTAAAACTGTGGTGAAATGTCTTAAGACCAACATCTTAAATAGATATGGAGTACCTAGGACTATAATCAGTGACAAGGGAACACATTTCTGTAATAGAACCTTGAAAGCTTTATTTGCACAATTTGGTGTCATCCACAAAGTGTCGACAGCTTATCACCCTCAAACTAATGGGCAAGCTGAGAGTAGTAACAAGGAAATTAAGGAAATTTTAGAGAAATTGTGAAACCTACTAGGAAAGATTGGAGTCAAAGGTTAGATGAAGCGTTGTCGGCTGTTCGAACGGCTTAAAAAACGCCAATTGGGATGTCACCTTATAGGGTTGTTTTTGGGAAGGCATGTCACCTTCCCGTTGAGCTTGAGCATAGGCCATTCTGGGTTGTTAAGCAATGCAATTTGGATTATAGTTTGGCAGGTGAAGAGCGCAAGTTAAAGCTGCAAGAATTGGAGGAGTTGCGCCTAGAGGCATATGACAATTCGGTCATCTACAAAGGTAAGTCGAAGGCATTTCGTGACTCAAAGCTGATTTGCAAAGAATTGAAGGTAGGGGAAAAGGTGTTGTTATTTAATTCTAAACTTAAACTGTTTCCTGCTAAATTAAAATCGAGATGGCTTGGACCGTTTATAATAACAGAGGTGCATCATCATGGGGCAATCGAAATTCGGAGCCTCGATACTAATAAAGTTTTCAAAGTAAATGGTCACAGGTTGAAACATTTTTATGAAGGGGAGCAAGCCGCTTGGATGGAGGAGATCAATCTTGAGGATCCATGAGGAATTGTGATGTCGAGCCAACGACTTAAAACAAGGGCGCTTGTGGGAGGCAACCCACGTTTTCAGGGAAGTTTTCTTTTATCTTTTCCATTAGTATTGTTCTTTCCATTGGTAATTTTAATTCTCTTTTGCATATGGGACATTGCAAACATTAAGTATGGGGGAGAATCAATTCATTGATTTCTACGTATTTGATGTTTGTTTTGTTTTTAGCAACTTTCATGAATAAGTTGTTAAAATTCCTTTAGGAGAATATTTAAATAAAAGAATTAAGATGTATTTCATGAATTCAAGTTGATTGGGGTGGTTGTATGTCGATTGGTTGGGTTTAATTTTGTTTTCAATTGATTGATTTTGTTTATTTTGTTAAAAAAATTCTTAAAAATTTTTTCTGCTTAATTGATCAATTATGTGGTCCTTGTGAGGAATTTGAGCCTAGAGCGTAAGTTGGGACATCCATGCCAACTTGAGAGGTTATTATTCATTCATGTGTGATTATTGTTATCGACTATCAATTACTCTAGAACTTGCTTTAGATCTTATTAAGGATAGTAATACATTTGATTTCCATTAATATGATTTAAGAGGCCATAGGAATTAAGCCACGATTACTCATAAAAAACTGACCTTGACATTATTCCACTTAGCTAGCCAATTTGAAGCCTTAATTTCGTTACTTTTTCTAACACCTCTAGAAATTAAGCCAAAGCCGAATCAACTCACCTTTTTAGGCTAGTTAATTCAGTCTGGAAGTTCATCACAATTTCGACATATGTTGGTCAATTTGGGGTGATGTTTAGCTGGAAATTAAAGGATGATTTTCGTGAGAAAGAAGCAGCAAGTTGCAGCCTTCTTAGTGAATTAAATGAACGAAGCATTATGTGATCACAATGAGGTGAATCGGCTGAATCAAGGGATACGGAAACAATGAAAGGCCGATTGAATTAATCATCTTCTTGTTAAATTCGGGAAAAAAAAGAGAAATAAGAGAATTGATGACTTCCAGATGATTTTTACTAGCCTAAGAAAAACTAGCTCCACCATCCAAATAAATTCCTCCCGTCCACGGCACATCACCTCAGCCCCATTACAACCTTTACTTTAGCCTCAATTATATTTTTTGGAATTTTATGTGTTATGTTATAAGATAAGGTGGACAAGCAAGCCTATGGTGGATAATTGTGGTTGATTTCAATTTGAGAGCATATTATACTAGCCTAAACAAAATGAGTGAGGAGTGTTAATAATTTCATCTTTTCGGTGAGAAATGATCAAAGAAGCATGATTAATTTCTTCTTTATAATATGTTAGATTTTCCTCTCTTGAATAAACCAAAATCTAAATTGATTGATTTTAAAAATTCATCCCAAGCATGAGCGATGCAACAACTCTTGATTAGTCTTGACATTTTTGAAATTCTTCTTGATTCTTTTTGACTTGATTGCTCAGGGACGATCAATAAGTTAAGTATGGGGGAGTTTGTTGAGTTCTATTTTGAACTTAACTTATTCAATTAAATTATTTAAATTGTTGATTAATTTTTGGTTACTTAAGTTATAATTCAGCCTAAATTGATTAGAGACATTTTATGCCGTAATAATTTACTTGCACTCCAATTCAACAATTTAATTTTAATTTTATTTCATGTGCAGGTTGATGCCCGTATAAGTACAATTTGGAAGTTAATCTGCATGAATAAGCTGTTGAATGACGGTCATATGCTGGTTGAAGGAATTAAATTAACATTGGAGGAACAGTCGGTCCAATTAGAAGCCAAACATAAGACAAAATTAGCAGGGGAATTATATTTCCTTCTTGCTAAGCGATGGCCGACTTCAATTTAATCAAGGAAGCCAAATCAGCTTTGAAGAGTTAAATTAAAACTCGACTAAGCTGAAGCTATTTTTATGCGACGGGTTCAGCTAGGAAACGGGGGATAAGATTGAATTTAGTTTTTGAATTGTTGAAGGTTATTATCCCATAAATAGAGAAGACCAGCAGCTGGAAAAGGGTGGAAAAAGCAGAGAAAAAAATATACAGCAGCATAGAAAGGCATGACACAAGCAAGCAAAATTTTCTAAAATTGGACCAGCAACCCGATCAAGGAGCTGGAGTAGCAGCTAGTAAATTTGGCTAATTGGGATAAGGGAAATCGGACGACTTGAAGAACTTCGCCTTCAAAGAACCAGTTTGTAATTCATGTTCTTTCCAATGGATTCGTGTTCTGTTTTACTAGCTATGAGTGGCTAGTTTATTTAAGCTTAGTTAGACACTTATGAAACCGAGCACAAGTGATTTGAAAATTTATTTTGTTTTAAAATCGAATTCGGCATTCTTGAATTATTTGATTTTATCTTCCAAGGAATTTTTCTAATTCAATTGGATTGATCACCTAATTAATTTGGGAATTTTTCTTATAATCATTTAAGTGCAAATTGATAAATCGAATTTCTCAATTACGCTTAGAATTAGTGATAATTAATTAGCCGCAGCTAATTAAGACAACTTCGAATTTAATCTTAGAAGCCGCTGGTGGATTTTCTTTGGTTAAGGCCAGGTGAAGTCTCTAAAACTCTAAAAAAACCTTTAACTAGTCAACACAAAGATAATTAAAGGTAGATTTCAATCATGAACGTTCTCTAATTGAATAATTTACTGGGGATAGGAAGTCGCTTCGTAAGTGATTTTTCAGCCTTACTGCTAATTTGATTTATTAGAATAATTTCAGGTTGCAAAGGACTTGTGCTGGGTGGATTAAGGCGTCAATAACTAAGCATTATTTTTCTCTTGATATTTTCTTTTCAGCAGTCTTAATTTGAGCCAAATTTTATTTATTACTTGAGATTATTTTTAGCAATTGTAAAACATAAACCCCCCTTTTCTTTTCTTTTTTGCATACCTTTTACATTACTTTAATTTTAAATCACTTCAAATAGATTTGTTGCAAGCTTCTTCGTGGGACGATTCCCTATTTACCCTATATTACCAGTTAATGTTGGTTAAGTAAGTGGATTTAATTTCGTGGCCGTAACGACAGCTACCACATATACAACCTCGCGAGTTTAAAAAAGGTCAGAAGGTTTTGTTGTTTAATTCAAGGTTGAAGTTATTTCCTGGGAAGCTTAAATCTCGATGGAAAGGACCTTATACCATCTACCGAGTTTATCCTTATGGAGCTATTGAATCATACAACAATTACCGATGTATGTTTAAAGTTAATGGTCAACATCTCAAACACTACTGCGATGGTGAAGTTGAGCGAGTTGAATCCTCGCTCAAATTAATAGACCTTTAATTTTTCATGAACTCATTTTGTAAATAAATAAATAATTAGAACTTATTTTCTTAACTTATTACATTTAATTAATTTTATCTATGGAGATTGGAACTTAAGCGGAACTGCTGTGACCCTTCCAACCTTTCCTGGTAATTAATTTAATGTAATTTGTTAAGAAGAAGTTTTCTAATTAAGACTTAAATTTTTTTTAAAAAAATTTCATTTGTTCTATTTAAATTTTAAATTTTTATGTTAATAAAGGGGGGTCAAATTTGGCCCAAGTACTAATCAATTTTTTTAGTAAGATATAGTCTGAGTTTGAGGCCTAAGACAACAAAAAGGGGGGAAAAATCCATGCCTTGCCGTCACGCCAATTGCTTGCCACCCAAGTAACCCTAATGTAGCTAACTTTTTGCTACATGTTGCCCTAATTTTTCCTACGTAAACCCCTCTCCATTCTACTAATCTTCATATCCCTCAAAGCAAATTGCTTACACCCTAAAAATCCCTAAATATCCCTTTTGTGTTGTCAACCTCAAATCTCGAAAGAAACCCTAGTTCTCTTTCCTTTTTGTCGAAATTCCCTATTGCTATCGCAAGATTTTTGTCGTAGCAAGTTCTACCCACTTTGTCGATTTCTTTTTTCTCTTTTGTGCAGAAAGTTTGTCGAATTTTCAGGAAAAGGTACCATGTCTCGCAAAAGAACCAGATCTTTAAAGACTACTCCTGAAAACCCAATTTTGATCGATGAAGAAGTGAAAGAGAGATTTGATTCAATTTTCAAGCATCAACCTATGATGCAAGAAAAAGGTTTTGACTTGAAAAGTAATGATTTGATGGTTTTTCCTATACCGATTAGAAAGAAAATCAATGCTCTCAAGTGGGAACGATTTTGTGATGCTCGTTCACTTTCCGATGATGAACTAGTTTGAGAATTCTATGCTAGTTTGACTACGCAAGATGGTACTTAAGTCATCGTTCGAAAGAAAAAGGTACCTCTTACTTCTAAGTCCATCAATGATTTGTTTAATTTACCTAATGTTGGAGAAGATAAGTACTACCCTATGATGAAAAATATCAATTGGGATTTTCTTCAACAAATGCTTGATGTTGTAACAAATTCGGGATCCCAATGGATTATAAGAAAGTATGGGAGCCATTCTTGTCGAAGAGAATACTTAAAACGAGTAGCAAATGTATGGTTTTATTTCGTTCGCTACAGTTTTATGCCTATCTCACATAGCTCCACCATCTCGATGGAATGAATGCTTTTGTTATATGCAATTTTGATAGAAAAGGCCATTAATGTCGGGAAAATTATACTCAAAGTGATTCATGATTGTGCTAAAAAGAAGGCAGGAAGTGCTTATTTCCCATCATTAATCACTTCACTTTGCTTAAAGGCCTGTGTTAAAACACAAACAAATCTGAAGGGCGATATGTTCAAGGATGCATTACAAATTATGATCTTGAAAGATTAGTAGAGAGGGTGCATAAACTGAAACAAGGTGAGCAAGAAGAGCCAACTTAGCCGGATACAGAGGAGTCAATAGATGGAACTGAAATTGAAGCTAATTTAGTCACAGACACTGAAGAGGAAGAATCTGATAAGGAACCAAACATTCCTGAACCAAGGGTTGAGCTAGAAGAAGAACCAGTCAAGCTAAGTGTTGAACTTGAATATACAACTCCCATGCTGACTTTTGCAAGTACTTCAAGGAAATCAAAGTTGTCAATTTTGATGGATATGTGCAAGTTCATGCACAATCAACAACAAACTTACTGGAAATATGCAAAAATTAAAGATGACTCAATTCAAAATACTTTTAAGAATATCTCTAATACTTTTGTTCCTGAGTTCCCAGATGCTATCTTTGAGACATGAACGAAAGATACTGACGATGCAAGCGGAGATGGAGCTAAAGAAGACAAGGGGAATAAGTCAGAAAAATAAAAGGGGAATTCTTGTCCTGTTATTTATTTAATTATTTTTAGGTCTTTAGGATTTTATTTCTTTCATAATTAGGATTTAATTTCTGCAGAATAAAACATAGCAAGCATGAACAAACTTAACACTTCTTTAGAAAGAATAAGACTAAGTGATGTGGTAATGGGAATGAACATGTCTAGGATTGAGTTATTAGGGAAGACTTGGTATTTAAGTAGCCCTAATGACTCACCTCTCTTTCTTTACAACCCTAGCTGGTGTTCAATTTTCATTCATTACTTTATTCTTGCAATGAGGACAGTGCTTCTTTTTAAAGGGGGTAAGGCAAATAAATTGCCCAAACTTTTAAATTTTTTTCAAGTATGCTTCAATTATTTCTTTCATAAGTATGTTTCAATAAATGAATGTTTAGAGATATTTTTTTTGTTACTGAGATAGTTTGTATGCATGTATGAATGATGATTTTTTTTAAAGGCCTTTTTTTGTAATGAACCTCTATCATAAGCCAGTTACCATCTTTTTGAAATTATCCTAATTTTGTGCACCTATCTTAACTATAGTTGTCTTGGGAATCAACATTTGAGGAAATTTTCATAAAGATGTATGTGTTCATGCTTAAAAAAAATGAGCGAAGAAAAGTTCGCTCAGCCTCGAAAAAGAAAAAATGTATGAGCTTGAGTTCAAAATAAGTTTGGGTGTTCCAAAGGTTCACTTAAAGAAAAAGGTTGTATTATGAGAAAACCAAGACAAAGTTAAAGGTTAAGATTTTTAAAACCGAAATGTCCCATCTCTTAAAATCCTACCTTTAACTATGCCCCATTACAACCTTATAAAAGACCTATTGATTTGATGATTATGTCACCTACATTAGTGGAGAGGAAGTCCTAAGTTCAATATATGAAGATCATAAGTAAGCTCTGTGATTGTTTGCTTGATTGATAGGAAATTATGTTGAATGAAGAATGTTATCTATGGGTGTGACATACATGCAAACTATGATTCATGTTGGCATATTTTGAAGCTTAGTATAATCTTAAGGAATGTTTGCATATGAATTACTTGTTAATTAATAAGATCGATAAGCATGAAGTTATTAATGCATGATTATAGGACAAAGATTGATGCTGCTTACACAATTAGTAATTTTGCCTTAGCAAGACCTTTTGCTGTGCATAAACATTACTCGGGACGAGCAATGATTTAAGTTTGGGGGTGTGTAAATGGAAAAATATATAGGATTTTTCCTATGTAATTTATCACCTTTTTACTTAAATCTTTTGTTAAAATTAAGTAATTATTTAATAAATTAATGAAATATGTGAAAATATAAAATTAGGACATAGAAATTAGTAAAATGTGATTTTATGCTTTATTATATAGTTTTCATGGAATAAATGACTTATTTTATATTAATTTGAAAATATTATATTTTTTAAGGCATAAAATGGGCCATGCATGATTAAATTAAATAATAAAATATAAAATTATATTTAATAATTCAATTTATAATATTTCATTAATAATTTGGGTTTTAATTAATTAGTTAAATTGGATAAATTTTATTCTTTGGTCCTCTAACTTGTTGATTTATTCTAGATAGGTCTGATTGCTTTGTTGGATTACAAAACCGTCCAAATTGGAGACCAAGTCAACCCAATATTCGGCTACACGTGGCTGTCCATATAAACCATTCTTCGGTTTAATTACACAAGGTCCTTGCAGTGTTGAAGAAATTAGAGATTAGCCCAAAGATTTACGATTGACCGAGTCTCAGTCCTGAGTTGTGTGGCATCCAACATTGCTTAAAAATAAAGCAAAAAATCAAGTCAAAAGCCACTAAGCATGGCCGACCACAATTTGAGGAGATTTGAAGGGGTTAATCTCCAATATTTTTAGAAAACCATCCCCTCTCCTCACCTATAAATAATACCCTCTCATTCCTTTATTCATCATCCCTCAAGCATCATTCTCTCTTTTCTCAAAATTCTCTTAAACTTTTCCATTCCCACGCCTAGCATCATCTCTTCATAGAGATTTTAGCAATTAATCCTCTTAAAGAACCCTTGGTTGGCCATCTTGGAAAGCCACCAGCAAAGGAGCAAAGGAAATGAACGAATGAGCCTCGTCAATCAGAGTCTTGGGTGACAGCCACTATGAATTAGGTTTAATCTTCCTTTTCTTTAATTTAATATAAAGATGTTTGATATGTGTTCTTTTTTCTTGTTTACAACAATGTTAGCTTAATTTTATTTAAGCTAGGAAGATTGCTTTGATTAAATCATATTTATTTGATTCATGTTGATAATGTTTGTGCCTTAATCAATCATGGTTTTAATTAAAATCAAGTATTTATTTCATTCATACGTGATTGAAATGCACCTGAATTAGCTGAACGATCTTGACCAGACGACGGCTAATAGACACATAACTGAAATATGCATGCTCAATTTAGATCCTGACCCGATTAAATTGAAGGTTGCATAACAACTCTAACCAAGCTCTGTTATCTGCATAGTTTTTAGATTTGTGTGATTAAATTGTTTCAAACCTGACACGTCCTTATTACCTCACACGAATGCTATGAAACCCTTAGTAAATAAGGATCAGTAAAATGTGTATTTACTAAGTAAAGGATTCCGGAAGGACCTAATGTGGTTTCGAAACTCATGAAAGATCAAGTTGCCATGGAATGTTTTTCCAAATGTTATTAAGCATGTTGATAATAAATTGAGTTTAATTAAAGTAATTTTCCTAGTTTATTTTTGTTATAATTGTCACAAATTGTGTTTAATTTTAGTAAAATCTATTTCATTCATATAGTTTGCATACTTAAGATAATTTGCATTAGGGATTATTGCATTTAGTTTAATATATTTTAATCACCACTTCGCAACTATATTGTGTTTTTATTTACCAAATTGTTAATATAATTTTACAAATTAAGTGACATAGCACAAATACAATCCCTGTGGAGACGATAACTCGATACTTACTTATTACTTGATAATGACTGTGTATACTTACACAAACCTACGCGTTACATCGGGATCGTTGTAGCTTAATCTATCTAGCCCGGAGACTAATTTGTGAAACTGTTAAACTATTAGGGTTTTTTCATTGATGATTATGCTTGAGTTTTGAAATTTGATGATAGAAAATGAATTGTTGTTGTTAGATAAAAAACTTTTTTATTGGAATTTTTGATGAAATTATCAATTAGGGGTTAAATAGAAAATATTGTGTGGTAAAATTGTGAATTTGTGAAATATATGGGCTACTATTAGTATGCATAGAAATTGGCTAGTCTTGGGTAAAGGAAAAATTGCATGATTTTCATCTTTCGAGCCTAGGAACTAAATTGCAAATATATTAAAACTATATGGGAAAAATGGTAATTTTTTCAAAAATATGTTTTAGATTAAATTAAATGGATTATATATTAAATTGAATTAAATTTATCCATATAGATCCAGTTAGACCTCGTACGGAGTTAGACCTGGGCAAAGAGAAAGTCTTAGATTAATCGCCTCTGTATCTACCAATAATTGTTGAGGTAGGTTTGTGTAATTAAATTGAGTATTTATATGGTTTAATTGAATTACATGTATGTGATTTTTATAATTGCCACATATAAATACCAATCGCATATCCAACGATGTTCGAGTCCCGTTTGAACCTTAGGCATTCGTAGGATACGAATGACATGTCATTAGGGTTACCAAATTCAACTCGTGAAAGCTGACCGATTCTCATCTCGTATAAGCTTACCGTTATTTCACTCGCATGAGCTTACCATTACTCAGCTCATATGAGCTTACCGACTATAGCTCGTAAGAGCATACTGATTCAGAACTCGTATGAGCATACATGTACAAAAATTGATGGATTACAGTTCAGTACACCTCGTGTGTGCTACTCGGGTATCCAATGATATTCTAAATGGTTCAACGGGCAATATTTAGTTACAAGATTTTATGAGTTCAATATGAACTATTACAGGTAATTACATGAAATACATGGAAATGATGTTACATGATATATATTGATATATGACATGAATGACACATGTATATGAAATTTGAATATTTGTTGAGTTCATCCATGAATATCGGATGTTATATGTGCTTTACATAGCTAACATGTTGGTGATTATGTGTTCAGGCTTTTGGCCAATTTGGTTGGATATGCTATGTTTACTTACCTTAATTGTGATTAAATGGTAAGTTAAATTCTATGTTATATGAACTTACTAAGCTTAAATGATTACTCTATGATATTTTCCGTGTTTTATAGTGATTTGGAAGCTCGTTTGGGTTGGAAGCTTGTCAGAGCTATATCACACTATCCATCGACTCACTCGGTACTTTTGTTTCTTTAATTTTTGTTATAATGGCATGCATAGGTTATTTTGGCTAATGTTAGCCTATATGTGTTTTGTTGAGATTGGCCACTTATTTGGCTTGAGTTTTGGCACATTTTGTTTTGTGCATAATTGCCTTATATGGTTGATGTATGGCTTGATTTATGGTTGAATGATGAAAGGTAAATTGGTAGTTGAATATGCTTATGATATATGTTTTATAATTTGTATGATTTGGTGCTTTGTTATGGAAAGCATATATGTATATTAATGCTAGTTTGGAGTAGCTTATTGGTACCATTTAAGAAGGTTTGGTATGTTTTGGTAAGTGGGCTAAGTGGCATGAAATGATGCAAAATGGCTTGATAGATTATTAGCTTATTTGGTTAAATGGTGTACATGATTATACATGTTTGCATATTGTCATTTGAGGTGCTTAAGGGCATATTGGTTGTATGTGAATATACTACATGATTAAGTGTCTCAGCCGTGTGTGACACACGGCCAGGTGACACGACCTAGCACATGGCCTGGCACACAGGCATGTGAGGCTAATTTGAAGGTTACACAGCCTAGCACACAGGCATGTGGCTTAGCCGTGCGACCCAAGTCAGTGAGTTACACAGGTAAGGACACGAGTTGGGACATGACCGTGTGTCCCTACTGTAGAAATATCGATTTAACTTTTACCTCAGCTAAGATCGAGCCATCATTAGACAATGTCAATCGTGTATTTATCGCTCGCAAAGGAAACAAAGACATTCTACTTAGAGCATCCGCAACTACATTTGCTTTTCCCGAATGATAATCAATAACTAACTCATAATCTTTCAACAATTCAAGCCATCTACGCTGTCTCAGATTTAGATATTTCTGCGACATCAGATACTTTAAACTCCTGTGATCGGTATATATGTGACATTTTTCACCGAACAAATGGTGTCGCCAAATTTTCAATGTAAACACAATAGCTGCCTACTTTAAGTCATGTATCGGATAATTTTTCTTGTGCTTCTTTATCTGTCTCGAGGGATAAGCAATTACTTTGCCTTCCTGCATCAAAACACAGCCTAAATCATTCAATGATGCATCATTGAAAATCACAAATTCTTTACAAGACTTAGGCTAAACCAGAACTGGTGCTTCGATCAATAGTTCTTTCAATTGGTTAAAACTTTACTAACATTTATCAGACCATTCAAACCACACATATTTTTGTAATAGTCGTGTCATCAGTATAGCTATCATCAAGAAACCTTTTACAAATCTCTGGTAATAACTAGCTCATCCCAGAAAACTTCTAACTTCAGATATGTTTCTTGATGGTTTCCAGTCAACAACCGCTGAAATTTTACTCAGATCAACTTTGATACCTTTAGTCGATACTATGTGTCCCAAAAAACCAACTTCTCTGAGCCAAAACTCACATTTGTTGAATTTAGCAAACAATTTTTTATCTCACAGAATTTGTAGAACACTTCTCTAATGCTTGGTATGTTAAGTCTCGTCTCAGGAATATATTAGAATATCATCAATAAATACCACAACAAACCTGTCTAAATACGATCTGAAGATTCTATTCATTAAATCCATAAATTCTGTAGGTGCGTTAGTCAAACCAGACACATCACAAGAAATTCATAGTGTCTGTACCTGGTTCTAAATACATTTTTGGCACATCCGAATCTTTCACTCATAGCTGATAATAGCCAGAACGAAGATCAATCTTTGAGAACACTGTGGCACCTTTCAACTGGTCAAAAAATCGTTAATGTGAGGTAGTGGATATTTGTTCTTGATTGTAACTTTGTTGAGCTGATGGTAGTAAATGCATAATCTCATCAATCCATCTTTTTTCTTAACGAACAGAACAGGTGCACCCTAAGGTGAAAAGCTGGGTTGAGCAAAACCCCTATCTGTAAATTCTTGCAACTGGGTTTTCAACTCTTTTAACTCTGTAGGAACCATTCTGTAAGGTGCTATTGATATTGGTGTTGTTCCCAGTACAAGTTTTATAGCAAATTCAAATTCTCTGGTCAGCAGTAACCCAAGTAACAACTTTGGAAACACATCAGAATATTCGCAAACCACTGGCACTGATTCAAGCTTCGATTCAGACACTTTAGTATCCAATACATAAGAAAGGTAAGCATTACAACCTTTTCTCACATATTTCTATGCTGACATAGCTAATATCGCACTAGGCAACCCGCTCGAATTATTTGATTCAATACGAAGCATCACACCATTATGATATTTAAATATGATAAGCTTTCATCTACAATTTACCACAACAGCATGTAGAGTTAGCCAACCCCTGCCTAAAATCACATCGAACGGTAATAACATCAAATCAGCTAGAAAACTGTAACCCCAAGTCATCAACAGACAGTTATTGCAAACCTTATCAACTAGCACATACTGGCCTAGGGGGTTCGATACTTTAACCACAAATTTAGTGGACTCAATAGGTAAATTCTTACTAGACACTAAATTTGTACAAACATATGAATAGGTCGATTCGAGATCAATCAAAGTAGTTACATCAATATCATAAAGAGAGAAAGTATCGGTAATAACATCTGGCACAGAAACATCTTCGCGTACGCGAACAGCATAAGCCCTAGCTGGTGCTTGTGCCTCAGATCTTGGAGTAGAGTCTTTTGTTACACCACGACTACCACTCATATTTCTAGGATTACGAGGTGGTCAACCTCTCGCAGCAGTATTGCTTGGCCTTGTGGTCTGAGTTTTCTCTTTCTCAGATTTCTCTCGGTAATCTCTAAGATAGTGGTCAAAATAACCACATTTGAAACATGCTCCAATCTTCATTTGACACTCACCAGAATGTGGCCTGTTATAGTGCTTGCACTCAGTTCTAGTGTTTCTAACACTACCTACACTCGCTACAGATGTAGCTTGGGTTTTAGGACTGGAGCATCTGGTATATATCTGTTATAATGTCCCACAGAAGCAGTAGAACGGTAGTGATGTTCTTTAGTTTTCTTCGATGCTAACTGATATGACTTTTCTGTCAATCTCTTTCTCATATCTCTAGCTTCAAAGTCAGCGTGTCTTCTCTTTACTCAGCTCTTCGACTTTATGTGCCCGATCAACAAGCACAACAAATTCTTTCAACTCAAGGATCCCAACTAATAGCTTTATATCTTCATTTAATCCATCTTCAAACCATTTACACATTGTAGTCTTAGTCAGAATGCACTCTCGAGCATATTTACTTAATCGAACAAATTCTCGTTCATATTTAGAAACTGACATATGGCCCTACTTAAGCTTTAGAAATTCTTTACGTTTCTGATCGAGAAACCTCTGACTGATGTATTTCTTTTGGCATTCGACTTGAAAGAAATCCCAAGTGATCCTCTCTCTTGGCAGTACAGAATTCAATGTATTCCACCACTGGTAATCTGAAACTTTTAGTAGAGATACTGCACACTTCACACGTTCAATCAGTGAACAGGATAACTCATTAAAAACCCTAATGGTATTCTCTAACCAGAATTTAGCTCTGTCAGGATCATCTTCAGTAGTAGCTCAGAATTCTTCAGCCTTGTACCTACAAATCTTATTAGTAGGAGCCTTACTAACTCGGATTGGTTTCGTACCTTGAGGAATAATAGGAACTGATTGGGGAACAGGAGGGGGTGGAGGTTGTCGAGCAGTCGGGTTCGTCCGTACGAACTCGGTGAACCACTCATTCGTCATCTGGAAGTACGCTTCCTTAGCCTATCCTCCCCGGCCCTTAGATATGGGCCTCGTACCACTCAAAGCTATTCCATGAATAGAGGGTTGAGCGTTACTCTACTTCATCGAAATTAGCTCGATTGGATGTCATTGCTATATAAAAACATGTTTTGAAACGGTTAGGAGATATCACACTATCACAGGTTATATAACGGCATGTATAGTTAGACTCGTATACGCCACGCTCGGTCTGAGAATCGACTAAACCTGGCTCAGATACCAATAAATGTAAAACCTCTAACCCGAATCTATCGCTGAAACAATGTTATAGAGTATTACCAAAGTTTACAATTTAAATGGACAGAAAAATTCAAACATTTCATAACATATTGCATTCATGTCAGAAACCAATCATAATCATGCATATTGTTCCTAATACGAGCCCTCGAGGCCCAAAATACACTTTAGAAGCAAATTGGGACTAAATTGGAAACTTAGAAAATATTTCGAAAACATTTAAAAATTTTAAAGTTGCAGGGGTCACATGGCAAGGAGACACGCCCGTGTCTTAGGCCGCGTGGGCATTCGAGATGGGGACACACAGCCGTGTCCCAGCCAATGTCCGTGCCCGTGTAACTCACTAACTTGTGCCACACGGCCAAGACACACACCCGTGTGCTATGCTGTGTGACCATATTGGTTTGCACTCTATAAAAGATATAGGGGACACACAGCCATGTCACTTGGCCGTGTGTCACACACGGCCGTGTCACTTGGCCATATGTCCCACATGGCTGAGACACACGCTCGTGTTTCTGCCCTTGTAGACGAAAATAGGTCATTTTACAAGCCACATTTCTCACCCAATTCGACATCCACGTACACTCAACATTTTGCATATACACAAGCCATAATTAGGAATCCAAAACAAGTCAAAATCAAGCCTTAAACATGTAAAATCATCACATACAACCAATATTCCCTTACTCAAATGACAATATGCAAACATGTCAACCATGCATCAAAATTTACCTAAGTGACCAAATACATATATGCATAATTGTACCAAAACCTATCATGTAGGTCACTTATCAAGCTCACCCATTTGGTACCCAAAATACCAATTCTAACTACCATCAATATACCTATAAGTTTTCCATAACAAAGAACTATATCGCACTAAGGTATATAGCATATCTTATATGCATATTAAAACCACATTTTACTTTTCATCATTCTACAATATCAAACACACATCAAATATGATAAGGCCACATATATATACACATCAAAATATACCAAACACAAGCCATATAAGTGGCTAATCTCAATAAAACACTTATATGCCAATATTGGCCAAATTAACCTATACATGTCATTATAACCGAAAGTATCAAAAGAGCTGATGGATAGTGTGATATAGCTTCGACAAGCTTTCAACCTGAACGAGCTTTTGAATTATTATAAAACACGAAAAATAACATAGAGTAAGCATTTAGGCTTAGTAAGTTTGTATAACATAGAATTTAACTTACCATTTAGTCACATTTAAGGTAAGCATACAAAGCATATCAAAACTCAAATTTGGCCAAAAGCCTAGACATATATCCTCATCAACCATGTTAGTCATGTAATTCATATAAATATCAAGAAACATGTATGAGCTCAATAATAATCAAACTCCCATGTACAGATAATTTGTACATCATGTACCTATATATCATGTACAAATCATTTTCATATATCTCATGTAAATACATGTGGTAGTTCGTATTGAACTCATGCAATCTCATAATAGAATAATGCTCGTTGAACCATTTAGAATATTATTGGATACATGGGTAGTACACACGAGGTGTACTGAACTGTAATCTATCAATTCATGTACATGTATGCTCATACGAGTTGTAAACAGTAAGCTCCTCCAAGCTGAATAACGATAAGCTCTTCCGAGCTGAATAACGGTAAACTCCTTCGAGCTGAATAACGGTAAGCTCAACGAGCTAAATAATGATAAGCTCCTCCAAGCTGAATAACTATAAGCTCATAAGAGCTAAAATTGATAACCCTAATGTCATGTCATTTGTATCCTACTTAATCCTAAGGTTAAAACGGGGCTCAGTAATCGTCGTATGTCATAGGATATACGATCGGTATTTATATATGATGATTACATACTTTACAAACACATAATTCAATTTAAAACATATAAATGTACAATTTAATTACACAAACTTACCTCAACGAGTATACGTACATACAAAGGCGACTAATCTGAGATTTTCTGTTTGCCTCGATCTAACTCTATACGAGGTCTAATCGGATCTATATGACTAAATTTAACTCAATTCCATAAAATTCACATTCAATTTAGCCCAACACAAATTTTTGGTAAAATTACCATTTTGATGTTATACTTTTAATTATTTACAATTTAGTCCCTATCTCATGAAAATGGAAATTTGCATAGTTTCATTACAACCCATCATAGCCAAATTATATACATGCTTATAACATCCCTCAATTTTCAAAAATTCACAATTTTACCACATAATTTATCACATTTTTCAATTTAATCCTTATTTAATAATTTCATCAAACAATTCCTTTACAAAAGTTGTTTATCTAACAACAACCATTCATTTTCTACCATTAAACTTCAAAACCCTAGCATGTTCATCAATGGAAAAACTCAAATACTTTAACATTTTAACAAATTAGTCCTCGGGCTAGTTAGATTAAGTTACAACGATCTTGGAAACATAGAAATTATCAAAAAGGGGACAAAACACATACCTAATTGATGGAAACAAGCTTGGCGAACCCTAAAGAGAAAAAAATGGAATTCTTCCTTCAATATTCGGTTGAAAGAACAAATGGATAAAGATGATAGCAAATTTGGTTTTATTTATTTTATCATTTATTACTTATTTACAAAATTAACCTTAATTAACTTTAAAAGTTACACTAATGTCAAGCCATGTACATCCACTATCACTTTAATGGTCTAATTACCATATAAAGACCTCCACTTTAAAAATAAGAGTACAACTTTTTCACTTTACGCGACTTAGTCCTTTTCTTCAAATTGAGCATGTAAACTGTAAAATTTCTTAACAAAAATTTTTTACGGTATTTCTATCATGAATTAGACCATAAAATAATTATAAAATAGTTTTTTTAACTTCAAATTTGTGGTCCCAAAACAACTATTTTGATTTCACTAAAAACGGGTTGTTACAATCCATCACACTATCCATCGGCTCTATTGGTGCTTTTGGGTGTTTTGATTTTGGTTATAATGGTATGTATAGTCATTTCTGGCTAATTTTGAAATAGCCATATGGTTTGGCTTGTGTTATGGTATCTTGGTTGTGAATGTTGACAAAGGTTTGGTTTTTGGTATGTATATAAATGGCCTTAAATTGGTTGATAACATGACTTATTATGCTAAAAATGTTCAAGTTAGAATGATTGATTAAGTATCCATATAAGAAATGTCTTGTGGTTGGTATGAATTTGGTAATTTGGTACATTTGCTATAAATGACATATGTGATCTTTGGTGCAAATTGTTGAATGGTATATTTGGTATGTTTTGTTAGGTAAAGTAAATGGTCTGTTGTTGATGCAAGCTAAATCAAAAGTTAGTTGAACATTTTGGATAATTTTAATATGTAATGGTACATGTTTAGGTGATGAGTTTGAGGTGCCATTGGACATATTGGTTGTATGTTGTTATACCTTATTTGACTGGTTTGATTATGCATGGTTTTGGTGTATTTTTTAAGGCTTGTAATATGTGCAAAAGTGCTAGTATGTACATGCTAGGTTGGGTGAGAAAAATGGCTTGAAAATGGCCTATCTTTTGTCTACACAAGAAGAGACACGGGTGTGTGTCTCAGCCGTGTATGACAGACGACCAGGCGACATGACCGTGTGTCCCCTGAAGCTTTCAAAGGGTTTCAAGTCAGGCTGTTACACAGCCTAGCACATGGCCTGGCACACAGGTGTGTGAGGCCATTTTGAGGGGTACATGGCCTAGCACGTGGGTGTGTGATTTGGTCGTGTAACCCAAGTCAGTGTGTTACACGGGCACAGATACGGGCTGGGATACGATCATTTGTCCCTACTTTGAATGTCCATACGGCCTAAGACACAGGCGTGTCTCTCAGCCGTTTTAGTCACACGGTCGTGTGACCCCTACAATTTATAAATTTTCATCTTTTTCTGAAAATTGCTATATGTTTTTGATTTAGTCTCGACTTGTTTCTAATATGTTTTTAGGGCCTTTAGGGCTCGTATAAGGGACAATATGTATGTTATTGATTGGTTATGTTGTGATTGATGATATGAATTAAATGTTTTAAAATTTTTGATAGTTTTGAAATGTAAACTACGACAATGCTCTGTAACCCAATTTCGGTGACAGATACAGGTTAGGGGTGTTACATTTTTTGGTATCAGAGACATAGTTTAGTCGGTTCTCAGACTGAACGTAGCATGTGTGAAGTCTAGAAGTATATGCCATTATATAACCTATGATAGTGTGATATCTCCTGACTCTGATGAGATTTGTTTTACTTATAGGCAGAGATGTTTTCCAACCGAGCTAATTCTGGTAATACTGAAAGCGATACTTATGTATCTCATTAAAAAGTTACTTATGGTGAGTAGAGACTCAAAAAGGTATGAATAAATGATTTATAATGTATGTTGATGATAAATGTTATGTTATATGTGTGTATATATCAGATTCAAATTTAAAGGCTTTACAACCTTCACCCCTTCACCTGTATAGTCTTGTAACAGCCTAATTTTGGGCCTATTCAGAATAGTAGTTTCGGGGTCACAAATCTGACGAGGAAAAAATTTAATATTCTTATATTTTTATGATCTACAATTGTATGGAATGATTTCGTGAAAATTTTGTTCGAAAATTTTGACGTTTGGTCACTCAATTTAGTCGAAAGGACTATATTGTAAAAAGTGCAAAATGGAGATGAAATAGGTGAAATAAAGTATTTTTAAGTTAAGGGCATTTTAGTAATTTGGTGATTAAATGAATTAAAAGCCAATGTTTTTTTCTCATCTTTAACCCCTTGGCTGGATTTCACATGAGGGAGACATAGCTAGGGTTTTTCAAGCTTCCAAGTTCGATTGTAAGTCCGTGTTAGTCCCATTTTTAATGTTCTTTACATTTTTGAGATCCTCATTGCTCGGTTTAGCTATTTCTACCATTATTTTGAGCTAGGGTTTGTGTTTAAAAATTTACCCATGGATGACTTGCATGTGTTTTGATGTTTTATGGTAGAATATGAAAGTTTAAAGTGTAATAAACAACTTTTGCTAAGTGATTTTTAGTGAAATTGCATAAAAGGACCTATTTGTAAAAGTTGTAAAATATTTGTAAAGAAATCTGATTTAGTGAAAATTGTGGGCTGCTATAAGAGGGAATATGAATCGGCTAGGCTTAGGTAATGAGAAAAATGAATACTTTTCATTTTACGAGCCCAGGGGTAAAATTATAAATATGTGAAAAGTTAGTGGCAAAAATGTAATTTTCCATAAGGTGTTTTTGGAACTGAATTGAAAATGTGTGTATTAAATGAGTTGAATGCGTTATTATAGATCAAGAAAGACGAGGAATTGACCTTAATCGGGGAAAAGGCAATGTTGTGGACTAAAATGCAAACATTTGATATTTTGGATCAGGTAAGTTTGTACGTAAATAATGCATTTTTTTACTTAGGCTTTCATATTTTGATATATTTTGTGAAACGTGGCTGAATATTTGACGTATTTGATAAAATATCGACAAGTGAGAAATTTTCCGGTTGAACCTTAAGAATAGAATAGGATACAAGTGACATGTCACTAAGAACCTATGTGAAAACTATGTGAAATTGTGACGAAGTGAATCCGGGTGCTGGTCTCATAAGTTCTACCCGTGACTGGGTAATTTGACATGTGTTACGGATACCTGACAGCTCGTGTGAGCAGCACTGAGTAGTTATGAATGATCGACAACTTGTGTAAGCAGACCCGCGAATGTGAAGTAAGTATGACTATGAAGACTTGTAAATATTTGTTAATGACTAGAAATTGGAATGGCTAGCTATGGACATGATTGGTGTTATGTGTGTGTAAATGAACGTTAATACAAAGAAAACATGAAAGTGTAAAATTAGTAATAAAACAGTTTTAGACAGCAACCGTTGTATAAATTTGAAAAATCACCAAAAATTTTGGAAATCAAATTAGTGGTTGAATAATATATGAAATTAAATCTTATTGAGTCTAGTTTTAGATAGAAGAAACAGTGTAAGCAACAAAATTTCATATTAAGAGATATTTGAATTTTCGTGAGACAAGATCGAATGATTCGAAATCCCATGTTCTAATTTTGTAAAATCTTTAAAATTGTATACAAAGAATTATGGGATAGAATTTATATGATTAAAATTCTTGGTGAGTATATTTTCAAGAGAAATAAACAGAACATCATCCGAACTTCATACTAAGAGATAATTAATTTTTAGTGAGGAAGGGTCTAAACTATCAGACAACAGAATAGGGATGAATTTAGAGAATAAACTATACTTATTTGCTAAACCATAAATTTTAAAAAAATTATGGTAAGAAGATATGTGAGTCTAGTTTCATAAAAATCTAGTGGATTTCAATTCGAAGTTTCGTAGCTCAAGATAGAAATAATTTAATGACTATGACTCGCGTAGACAGCTTGATATGAACATGAGTGAACAGTGAAACTATGTGCAAATATGATTGTATTATCTTGACAGCACATTATGAGGATTGATAAAAGCATGTTAATAAATTGTTTATTATTTACATACCAACTTACTAAGCTATATGCTTACTCCCTTTTCTTTCCCTTGTCTTATAGTGTCATCAAGCTAGCTCGGGGTACGGAGATTGTCAGAGATCCATCCAGATATCAACACTCTTTTGGTATTTTGAAAGCAATATTATGAATTATGGCATGTATAGAGGACTTGGTTATTTTTTTTATGTGTCATAATTGATTTGGCCTAAAATGTTGGCCTATATTATTTGATAGTTCATTTTGTATAAGGCCATTGATGTTGGCTATTATTGGTTAAGTTTTACATTTATGATAATGTCATGTTGTGTGTTGATAAATTTGGTATAAGTGTGTAAATGTTTGAATGAAAAAAGGCTTGGTAAATAGCCTAACTTTCATCCACACGACTGGCCACATAGCCAGGTGCTCAGGGCGTATGCCCCTGTTTTTCAAGAAATTTTTCAAAGTTTTCAAAAGTTCTTAGTTTGGTCCTGAACCACTTTCAAAGTATGTATTGGGTCTCGTAAGCCCATATTAGGGACTTTATGATGAATTATGAAAAGTTTTAGCTTGGATGAAATTTCATGACTCGGTTTTGTATGATTAGTTATGTTGTAAGGGGTGTTACATTTAGTGGTATCAGAGTCATGGTTTAGTTAGCTCTCGGACTAACATAGCGTGTGTGAGAGCCTAGCTATACATGGCATAAATATGTTGTGATAGTGTGATGACTCCTAACAATTTAAATTGTGTTTTCATATAGTAAATGGATCTCGATCGATCTGTAGCTGATGACGTAGAGAGTAACGCGCTGGCTCCCTTGAAGGGACCGCGCCAGTTGAAAGTAGATCTAAAACACATAGTCAAAGAGATGGGGCTCGAGAAGCCTTCCTCTATATAATGAATAATTGGTACACAGAATTTATTTGGGCGAGCCCGAACGCCCAACCTCCTCCACCCCTCCTATTCCCCAACCGATTCCCGTAGTTTCTCAAGGTACATAAATGGTAATACTGACTCAGCCTCCAGTTGATAAGATCTGAAAGCAAGAGGCTGAAGAGTTCAGGGCTAATATAGATGATAATCCTGAAAAAGCAGAGTTTTGGTTTGAGAATTTTATTCGGGTATTTGATGAACTTTCTTGTACTCCCGAAGAATGTTTAACGTGTGCTATATCTTTATTGAGGGACTCAGAATATCACTTGTAAAAGACACTTGTATCCGTGGTTCCGAAAGAAAGGGTTACATGGGGTTTTTTTCCAGGAGGAATTCAAAAAGAAGTACATAAGCCAACGGTTCATTGATCAAAAATGCAAAGAGTTTCTTGAGTTAAAACAGGGCCGAATGTCTGTGTCAGAATATGAAAGAGAGTTTGTTAGACTCAGTAAATATGCCCAGGAATGTGTCTACCGATGCTATTATGTGTAAGAGATTTGAAGATGGGCTGAACGAGGATATCCGACTGCTAGTTGGGATCTTAGAGCTGAAAGAATTTATGGTATTGGTTGATCGAGCCGAAGAGATAAACAAAGAAAAGAAAAAATCTGTGATTGAGGCCCGAAATGCAAGAAAAAGGCCAATGAGTAAGTCATTCCAATCTCAGTCAAAGAAGTCCAAAGAGATGAATCCTCGATTGACTGTTTTAGCTGGGTATTTGCATCGAGACCATGGGAGATCATATTTGGGTTCTAAAACTCAAGCTACTTCAATGGCAAGTGTGGTTAATGTTATATCCAATAGACATGAATGTCAACATTATGGCAGACGGCACCCCGGCGAGTGTTATATGGTTAGCCGCGCTTGTTTGAAGTGTCGTTCTCAAAAGCATTATATTAAAGATTGTCCTGAGAGGAATGAGGAAGAAAAATTTTAGAGTGTTAGACCAGGTAATACTGCCAGCAAAGGTAGACCACCAAGAAATGCCCAAAGTGGAGCTAGCAGTAAAAGTGTAGTGAAAGATTCAGCTGTGAGGCCAGAAGCTAGAGCACCCACTAGAGCTTATGCCATACGTACTCGTGAGGATGCGTCATCTCCCAATGTGATTACTGGTACATTCTCTCTCTATGTAATTAATGTTACTACATTGATTGATCCCGGGTCTACTCATTCCTATGTTTGTGTGAATTTAGTATCTAGTAAGAGTTTGTCTGTTGAACTTACTAAATTTGTGATTAAAGTGTCAAGCCCTTTAGGCAAATATGTGTTAGTTGATAAGGTTTGCAAAAATTACCCTTTGATGATTCAAGGTCACTGTTTTTCGGTTAATCTGATGTTGTTGCCATTTGATGAGTTTGATGTTATTCTGGGTATGGATTGGTTGACATTGCGTGATGCTAAGGTAAATCGTAGACAGAAAACCCTTGAGTTGAAATGTGAAAATGGTGAGATTCTTTGGGTTGAAACAGATGAATCAAATAAATTGTCTATGGTGATTTCGCACATGTCTGCTAAAAAATACATGAGAAAAGGATGTGAAGCTTATCTTACATACATGTTGAATACTGAGATGTCTGAGTCAAAACTTGAATCAGTGCCGGTAGTTTGTGAATTCTCAGAATTGTTTCTGGAAGAATTGCCTCGGTTACCTCTGATTAGAGAGATTGAATTTGTATTGATTTATTACATGGGATTGCACCAATCTCGATTGCTCCGTACAAAATGGCTCTGACTGAATTGAAAGAATTAAAAGCTCAGTTGCAAGAATTGACAGATAAGGGATTTGTGAGACCAAGTTTTTCTCCTTGGGGTGCTCCCGTACTATTTGTAAAGAAGAAAGATGGATCTATGGGGCTTTGTATTGACTACCATCAGCTCAACAAAGTGACTATAAAGAACAAGTATCCGTTATCAAGGATTGATGATTTGTCCGACCAGTTGAAAGGGGCGAAAGTGTTTTCAAAGATCGATTTGAGATCCGATTACTATCAGTTGAGAGTTAAAGAGTCAGATGTGCCAAAAACCGCTTTCAGAACGAGGTATGGACACTATGAATTTCTTGTGATGTCATTCGATTTAACTAATGCTCCGGTTATTTTTATGGACTTGATGAACCGAAATTATCAACAGTATTTGGATAATTTTGTAGTTTTGCTTATAGATGACAACCTGATTTACTCCCGAAATGAGTCCGAGCATGTCGAATACTTAAGAACTGTGTTGGAGATTTTGAGAGAAAAGAAATTATTTTCTAAGTTCAGTAAAAGTGAGTTTTGGCTGCGTGAAGTTGGATTTGTGGGACACATAGTTTCAAGTGATGGTATTCGGGTTGATCTGAGCAGAATTTCAGTAATTGTCGATTGGAAATCGCCAAAGAATGTATTCGAGGTTAGAAGATTTTTGTGCTTAGCCGAGTATTATAGATGTTTTTTCGAGGGATTCTCGATGATTGGCTCTCTTATGACTAAGTTGCCGCAAAAGAATGTTAAGTTTGAATGGGCCGATAAATGTCACCAAAGTTTCGAGAAATTGAAAGCATTATTGACTGAGGCACCGATTTTGGTGCAACCTGAGATGGGGAAAGAGTTCGTGATTTATAGTGATGTGTCATTGAATGGTCTTGGTTGTGTGTTAACGCAAGAGGGAAAAGTGGTAGCTTATGCCTTGAGACAGTTGAAACCACACGAGAAGAATTATCTGACGCATGACTTGGAATTAGCTGCCATCGTCTTTGCTTTGAAAATTTGGCATCATTATTGTATGGTGAGAAATGCCGAATCTTTACCGATCACAAGAGTTTGAAGTATCTGATGAATTAAAAGGATTTGAATTTGCGACAACGGAGGTGGCTCAAATTAATAAAAGATTATGAGCTAGTGATTGATTACCACCCAGGAAAAGCAGTTGTAGTTGCTGATGCCTTGAGCAGAAAATCCTTATTTGCTTTGAGAGCTATCAGTACGAGTTTGGCTTTGTCTGATGATGGTTCGATTTTGGTTGAGTTGAGGGCTAGACCGTTATTTCTTCAGCAAATTTGTGAAGCTTAGAAGAATGACAGTGAATTGCAAGCCAAGAGAGCTCAGTGTGAATCAGGTTGTGATTCAGATTTGCGAATCGGATCAGATGACTGCTTGACGTTCCGTGATAGCGTATGTGTACCAAAAGATGATGAGCTGATTTGGAAAATTTTACATGAGGCACAGAGTGGTTGTTTATCAGTTCATCCAGGTAGTACAAAAATGTATAATGATTTAAAGAAATTTTATTGGTGGTCGAGTATGAAAAGATATAATTCTAAATTTGCATCAAAGTGTTTGATTTGCCAACAAGTGAAAGCTGAGCATCAGGTACCTTCGGGTTTACTTCAGCCAGTGATGGTTCCCAAGTGGAAATAGGACGGAATCACGATGGATTTTGTGACAGGTTTGCCTCTGACTTCGAAAAAGAAAGATGATGTTTGGGTTGTGGTTGATAGATTGACGAAATCGGCTCAATTTATATCGGTACGTACCGACTACTCACTTGATAAGTTGGCTGAGTTATATATTGCCGAAATTGTGAGATTGCACGGAGTGCCTATGTCTATTATTTTGGATAGGGATTCGAGGTTAACTTTGAGGCTTTGGAAAAAGTTACAAGAAGCCTTAGGTACAAAATTGAATTTTAATATCACGTTTAATCCGCAAACCAATGGTCTTCCGAAAGAGTAATTCAAGTTCTCGAAGACATGCACCGATGTTGTGTTTTAGAATTCAAAGGTAGTTGCGAGAAATATCTACCTTTGGTTGAGTTTGCCTACAACAACGGTTTTCAATCAAATATACATATGGCACTGTACAAAGCACTATATGGTCGTAAATGTCGAACTCCTTTGTATTGGATCGAGCTTAGTGAGAAACAGATTCATGGGGTTGATCTGGTTATAAAAACCGAAGAGAAAGTGAAAGTAAACCATAATTGTCTGAAAGTTGCTTCAGATCGACAAAGGTCATATGAAGATTTGAAAAGAAAAGAAATCGAGTTTCAAGTGGGTGATAGAGTGTTTCTAAAAGTATCTCCGTGGAAGAAAATTTTAAGATTTGGCCGAAAGGGCAAGTTGAGTCCGCGTTTCATTGGGCCGTATAAGGTTATTGAAAGGATTGGGCTAGTGGCGTATCGGTTAAATTTACCAGTAAAGTTAAAAAGAATTCATAATCTGTTTCATGTATTAATATTACGACGATATCGTTCCGATCCTTCACATGTAATTTCTCTGATAGAGATTGAGATTCGACCGAATATGACCTATGATGAGGAACCGATAAAGATTTTGGTTCGGGAAGTTAAACAGTTGAGAAATAAAAGTATTGCCTTAGTAAAAGTGTTGTGAAAAAGACCTGGAGAAGAAGAGGCTACGTGGGAACCAGAGGAAGCCATGAGAAAACAGTACCCAAACCTCTTTTCCGGTAAGATTTTCATGGACGAAAATTCCTAAATGGGAGAGTTGTAACATCCCTATTTTGGGCCTAGTCGGAACAGTGGTTTCAGGGCCACAAATCTGATGAGGAAAAAAATTAAATATTCTTATATTTTTATGATCTAAAATTGTACAGAATGATTTCGTGAAAATTTCATTTGAAAATTTTGACGTTTGGTCACTCAATTTAGTCGAAAGGACTACATTGTAAAAAGTGCAAAACATGAGTTCTAAAAGCTAGAGGTGTCTAATTGCTATTAAGTTTTACATTGGAGGTCCTTAAAAGGTAATTAAACCATTGGTTATGTAACACCCCTTACCAAAAACCGTTACCGGAGTTGAGCATGGGGTGTTACTTGACTTAACTTATTAGTTTGGGGCATAAAAATTTGCTTTTAAAATTTATTTCACTGTTCACTATAATGCTGTGCACCTGTGCAGTAGTCACCAATTTAACTATAACTCAAGTTACGAAACTCAAAATTTAGATCAGCAAATTTTACCTGAAACTAGACTCATACATTATCTTACCATAAAATTTTCAAAATTTTTGGTTTAGCCAATTAGTACAGTTTATTCATTAAAGTCTCCCCTGTTTCACTGCCTGACAGTTCTGACCTTCATTCACTAAAAATCAATTTTCTCATCGTATGATTTTTATATGGTGTTCTCACTTATTTATACAAAAAATAAACTCACTAAGGAATCTAGAAATATAAATTATTACTCATAATTATTTTTTACAATTTTTAATGATTTTCTAAAGTAAGAACAGGGGACTGCAAAAACCATTCTGACCCTGTCTAACCAAAATTCAAATATCTCAAACTCTAAAATTCCTTTACCCACACAGTTATTTTTCTATGAAAATAGACTCGATAATATTTAATTCTATATATCATTCACTCTCTAATTCATTTTATAATATCCTTGGTGATTTTTCAAAGTCACGTCACTGCTACTGTCCCAAAACTGTTTCATTTCAAATTTTTACTCTTTCATAATTTCTAGGTATAAACTATCACCTAGGCATTCATAATACCAAACATATTCTTACTTAGCCATTTTAATAGCTAAAAATTATCACATATTTACACATCATCCTTTAGCAGTATCATAAGGATATACATTCAAAATGACTAAGTCCCTATACATGCCATAGCTTAAAAATTGATCATCATAAAAGACCGAGTTGTTGTTGTTGAGAGTGTGAGCGCTCTCCGACGTCTTTAAGATACCCGAATTAGCCTTGAAATAATATAAAAGAAGGAAAATAAAAGAAGTAAGCATAAAGCTTAGTAAGTTTACAAGCAAATAAATAACAACATTTAACACAAATAAATATACTCAAGTGTCATGATCTCTAATTTCCTCTTTACTTAATTTCTTACTCGTTCACTTACTTGTTTACTTAGATAAATCATGATTATAACTTACTATTCTCTTGCTGAAATGTTGGTTCTCAATTGATAACATAATATGTTCTTAACTCTTATAACTCACCTAAATTTTCTATTTATGCTTTTACCTGAACTTTCATGGAACATAATTTGTTTACTAGCCCATTGAACCACATTGGAATAATAAGGATACTTGGGTCTCTTTTCTGATAATAACATGAAAAAGCCATGTCCCAGACATGGTCTAACATGGGATGTTTTTTGTACTACCAATGCCATATCCCAGATATGGTCTTACATGGGAGTTCTCATATCGGTGTCCATGCCATGTCCCAGACATGTCTTACGGGGGACCTCTCAACTCAGTGCCAACGCCATGTCCCAGACATGGTCTTACATGGGACATTTTTTGTACTACCAATGCCATATCCCAAATATGGTCTTACATGGGAGTTCTCATATCGGTGCCCATGCCATGTCCCAGACATGTCTTACGGGGGACCTCTCAACTCAGTGCCATGTCCCAGACATGGTCTTACATGGGACCTCTCATAATCTCAATGATGCCAATGCCATGTCCCAGACATGGTCTTACATGGGATCTCTTTACCCAAATGTCATGACATTTGTATCCGATACATTCATTATGTTTCAACGGGACTTTTTAACACTAATACTCTATCATCTCATACTTGAGTCAATATTAAATTATTTCATAAAATAAATACATAATTGCTGGAAAATAGCAGCATTAATAATAATTGTTGAAATATTGTATTTATTTACCGTAAACTTACCTCGGTACAGAATATGGACAAATCTATCAACTTAGTTTTCAACCTTTTTCTTTCCTCGATCTAACCCCAGATTTCGTTCTTCTTGATCTATAATAGTAAATTTAGTTTATTTAATACTCACATTTATCAAAACAGCCCTCGACTCTAACTTTCACAAAATTATGATTTTGCCCCTAAACTTTTGCATATTTACACTTTTTCCCCAAAGCTTGGAAATTAATCTTCATCTCATATTCTTATGTTTTATAACATACTGAACATTTTTCCCTTCTATGATAACATCAAATTCCCATTCTAACACTTACTATGAACATTAGGTATTTTTACCGATTATGTCGTTTTACTCGTTTTCACTTAAAATCGCTTAGCACAAATCGTTTAACATAATTTAAGACTTCATATTCTACCATAAAACATAAAAAAAACACATTTCACCTATGGGTAATTTTTCAAATATGAACCCTAGGTTAAATTATTGCTAGAATAAGCTAAATAAAGTTATCGGGGCTTAAAAAACGTAAAGAACATTAAAACGGGGCTTGGAATCACTTACTATGGAGCTTGGAAGCTTGAAAACCCTAAATATGGCTTCCCCCTTGCTAATTTCGGCCAAATGAAGAAGATGAGGACAATTTGCCATCTTTTTCCCTTTTAATTCATTTTAATTACCAAATTACCAAAATGCCCCTAACTTAAAAGTTTTCTATTTCACTTATCTTATGTTCATTTTTTTCCATAACTTAATCAATGGTCTAATTACCATATAAAGACCTCCAATTTAAAATTTCATAACAATTGGACACCTCTAACATGTAGAACTCAAGTTTTGCACTTTTTACAATTTAGTCCTTTTGACTAAATTGAGTGCCCAAACGTCGAAAGTTTTGAACGAAATTTTCACGAAATCATTCTATGAAATTGTAGGCCATAAAAATATAGTAAAAATAAAATTTTCTTCATCAAATTTGTGGTCCCGAAACCACTGTTCCGACTAGGCCCAAATTCGGGATGTTACATTTCTCTCCTCTTTTAGGGATTTTCATCCCCGAAAATCTTACCTGTGAAGAGATTTGGGTACTATTTTCGCATAGCCTCTTCGGGCTCCTATGTAGCCTCATCAACCCCATGCCTATTCCATAACACTTTCACAAGTGCAATACTCTTGTTTCTTAGTTGCTTAATCTCTCTATCTAGAATTTTTACCGGTTCTTCAACATAAGTCATGCCTGGCTGAATCTCAACCTCTGTCGGTGAGATCACATGTGACGGATCGAAACAGTAACGACGTAACATAGACTCATGGAATACATTATGAATCTTCTCTAACTCAGTTGGCAAAGCTAACCGATATGCTACGGGTCCAATTCTTTTAGTCACCTCGAACAGTCCAATGAAACGTGGACTTGGTTTGCCTTTCTTGCCAAATCTGAAAATTTTCTTCCACGGGGATACTTTCAAAAACACTTTATCACCAACTTGATACTCGATCTCTTTTCTTTTTAAATCTACATAAGACTTCTGTCTGTCTGAAGCTGCTTTTAAACAATCTCTGATAACTTTTACTTTGTCTTCCATTTCTTTGACTAAATCAACCCTGTAAATCTAATTTTCCTTAAACTCTGTCCAATACAAGGGCGTACGACACTTATGTCCATACAAAGCTTCATAAGGAGCCATCTTCAAACTCGACTGATAACTATTATTATAGGCAAACTCTACCAACGGCAACCCTGCTACAAAATCCATGGTAACTCGGTCCCATTTCCACACAGGAACTAACACAGGCTGCAATAAATCTAAAGGTACCTGATGTTCAGCCTTTACCTGTTGACAGATCAAGCATGTAGAAACAAATTCTGAAATATCTCTTTTCATTCTTGCCTAAAGTACATTTTCTTTAAATCATTATACATCTTTGTACTACCTAGATGAATAGAGAGAGAACTACTATGTGTTTCTTGTAAGATCTTCCGAATAAGTTCATCATTCTTTGGTACACATACTCTGTCTCTGAACATCAAACTACCATCAGAACCGATCTAAAAATTAGACTCTACACTCGACTCGCATTGAGCTCTTTTAGCTTACAACTCATTGTCATTTTTCTGAGCATCATAGATTTCTTCGAGAAACATCGGTTTAGCGATCAACTAAACTAAAATGGAACCATCATTAGATAAACTCAAACTGGTATTCAAAGCTCTCAATGCAAATAAAGATTTTCTACTCAAGGCATCAGCAACAACATTTGCCTTAATCGGGTGGTAATCGATCATTAACTCATAATCTTTAATCAACTCTAGCCATATTCTTTGCCTCAAGTTCAAATCTTTCTGAGTCATCAAGTACTTCAAGCTTTTATGGTCAGTAAATATTCAACACTTTTCACCGTACAAGTAATGTCTCCAGATCTTCAAAGCAAATAAAATGGCAGCCAGCTCTAAGTCGTGCGTCTGATAGTTTTTCTCATGTGGCTTTAACTGTCTGGAAGCATATGCGATGACTTTATCTTCTTGCATAAGTACATGACCCAATCCATTCAAGGATGCATCACTGTAAATCACAAATTCTTTACCCGGTTCTGGTTGTACTAAAACAGGAGCTTCAATCAACAATGCCTTTAACTTGTCAAAACTCTGATGACACTTTTCAGTCCATTCAAGCTTGACATCTTTCTGTAACAACCTTGTCAACGAGGTAGCTATCATGGAAAATCCCTTTACGAATCGTCTGTAATAACTAGCTAATCCAAGAAAGCTTCTAACCTCTGATACATTTCTAGGAGGGTTCCAATTAACAATTGCTGAAATTTTACTCGAATAAACTTTAATAACATCACCTGAGACAATATGTCCAAGGAATCAAACTTCCTAAAGCCAGAACTCACTTTTACTAAAGTTGGCATAAAACTTATTATCTCTCAAAATCTGTAAAACGGTTCTCAAATGCTCGGTATGTTCAATCTCATCACAAGAATAAATCAGAATATCATCAATGAACACAACTACAAATTTATCCAAGTAAGGTCTGAAAATTCGGTTCATTAAGTCCATGAAAACAACAGAAGCGTTAGTCAAGCCAAATGGCATCACAAGAAACTCATAGTGACCATACCTAGTCTGGAAAGCAATCTTCGAAACATCTGACTCTTTAACCCTTAACTGATAATAACCAGATCTCAAAACTATATTGGAAAACATAGTACATCCCTTCAATTGGTCAAACAGATCATCAATTCTAGGCAGTGGATATTTTTTCTCTATAGTTACTTTGTTAAGCTACCGATAATCTATACAGAATCTCATCGAACAGTCTTTCTTTTTCACAAAAAGCACTGGTGCACCCCACGGAGAACAACTAGGCATTGCAAAACCTTTATCAGTTAATTCCTGCAACTGAGCTTTCAATTCTTTCAATTCCAACGGGACCATTCTATAAGGAGCAATAGAAATAGGAGTTGTACCTGGAATCAACTCAATACCAAATTCAACTTCACTAATAGGAGGCAAACTTGGCAATTCTTCCGGAAACACATCTAAATACTCACGTACCACTGGCACTGATTCAATTTTTAACTCTGGATCTCTAGTGTTCAATACAAAAGCAAGATAAGCTTCACACCCTTTTCTCAAACATTTCTGAGCAAACATAACAGAAATCATAGCAAGAGAACCATCGACTCATCTGAATCAACCTGACTAATATCACCATTTTCACATTTCAACTAAATGTATTTCTTTCCGCAATTCACTATCACATCATGGGCAATCAAACAATCCATACTAAGAATCACATCAAACTTATCAAATCGCAATAGCATGAGATCGACCGAAAAATAGTGACCTCTAATAATCAAAGGGCAACTCTTACATACTTTGTCTACTAACACATACTGGCCTAATGGATTTGATACTTTAATTACAAATTCAGTAGATTCTATAGGAATGTTCATACTAGGCTTCAATCTCATACAAACATAGGGACGGGTTGAACCCAGATCAATCAAAGCAATAACATTGGTATCATAGAGAGAAAATGTACCCGTAATCACATCAGGGGAGGATGCCTCTTCACGAGAACGGATAGCGTATGTCCTTACGGGTGCTCTAACATCTGGTCTAGCAGTTGAGCCTCTGGGCGTACCCCTGTTACTCGCTCCAACTCCCATATTCCTCTGTGGTCTACCTCTAGTAGGAGCATTTCCCGATCTCGCATTTGGTATTACTTCTCTTTTAACTATTTCGGGACAATCCCGAATATGGTGATCTGGTGCACCACATCTAAAGCAAGCATTTTCATTTGCTCTTCACTCTCCAGGATGACGTCTACCGCATTGGGCACATTAAGCCTCGTGGTCGAGTACTACCGTGCTTGCATTGTATGTGATCTGAGCTCTTGGACCCCCAAATCTTCTGCCTCTGTTTCGGCTAGAATACCCGGCTGAAAAATTTGATCCACTAGAGAACTCTCTAGGCCTCTTGGATGTAGACTGAAATGATCTGCTCATTTGCCTTTTCTTCATGTCTTCCACTTCAATTTCAAATTTTCCCTTCTCTTTTTATTTTAACAAATCTTATACCTTACAGGCTCTTTCAACCAGAACAACAAACTCTCTGATTTCTAAAACACCCACTGACAGTTGGATATCATCATTGAGCCCATCTTCAAATCTCTTGCACATATTAACTTTGGTGGACACAAACTCCTAAGCATATTTACTAAGTCTGACAAATTCACGTTCACACTTAATTACAGTCATCTTACCTTGTTTTAACTCAAGAAACTCTTTTCTTTTTTGATCTATAAACCTCTCACTGATATACTTTTTACGGAACTCCTCTTGAATGAAATCCCAAGTAATTTTCTCACTCGGTACCACTGACAAAAGAGTCTTCCACCAATGATAGGCTAAATCTTTGAGAAGTGAGACAACACACTTCATGCATTCTCCAGGTGTACAAGATAATTCATTAAAAGCTCCGATAGTATTCTCCAGCCAAAATCCAGCTTTCTCTGTGTCATCATCTTTAGTATCCCGAAACTCTTCAGACCCTTATTTTCTGATCTAATCAATTGGTGGTCTTTCTCTTATAACTATACCTGCGGCTGGGGAAGCTAGATTGGGAACCTGAGAATCATGAGGGGTGGAGGTCTAACAGTCGGATTCGTACGAACGAACTCAGCAAACCAATCATTCATAGCTTGGAAGAAGGCTTCTCGAGCCACTCCTCCCTAACTAACTAATACAGGCCTTTCACTACTATCGGGTGGAACTGTCCCTTTTGCAGAAGCCGGCGTATTACTCTCTACATCATCTACACCAGCTCGTCCGGGATCCATAACTATAAAAGAAACATTTTAAAATCGTCAGGAGTCATTACACTATCAAAATATAAGTATGACATGTATCGCTAGACTCTTATTCAAACTGAATGTTCTGAGAACTGACTAAACATGCTCTGATACCAACAAATGTAACACCCCTTACCTGAGACCATTTTCAGAGTTGAGCATCGGGTGTTTCTTGATTTAACTTATTAGTTCGGGGCATAAAAATTTGCTTTTAAAATTTATTTCACTTCACCATAAAGCTGTGCACCCACACAGTAGTCACTAATTTAACTATAACTCAAGTTACGAAACTCAAAATTTAGATCCGTAAATTTTTCTTGAAACTAGACTCATATATTATCTTACCATAAAATTTTCAGAATTTTTTGTTTAGCCAATTGGAACAGTTTATTCATTAAAGTCTCCCCTGTTTCATTGCCTGACAGTTCTGATCTTTATTCACTAAAAATCAATTTTCTCACTGTATGATTTTCATATGGTGTTCTCACTTGTTTCTATAGAAAATAAACTCACTAAGGAATCTAAGAATAAAAATTATAACTCATAATTACTTTTGTACTATTTTTAATGATTTTCTAAATTGAAAATAGGGGACTGCAAAAACCATTCTGATCCTGTCTAACCAAAATTCAAATATCTCAGAATATAAAATTCCTTTACCCACACCATTATTTTTCTATGAAAATAGACTCCATAAGATTTAATTATATATATCATTCACTCTCTAATTTATTTTATACTATCCTTGGTGATTTTTCAAATTCACGTCACTGCTGTTGTCCCAAAACTGTTTCTTTGCAATTTTTTACTCTTTCATAATTTCTAGGTATAAACTATCACCTAGGCAATCATAATACCAAACATATTCTTACTTAGCCATTTTAATAGCTAAAAATTATCACATATTTACACATCATCCTTTAGCAGTATCATAAGGGCATACATTCAAAATGACTAAGTCCCTATACATGCCATAGCCCAAACATTGACCATCATAAAATACTGAGTTGTTGTTGATAGTGTGAGCGCTCTCCGACGTCTGTAAGATCCCTGAATTAGCTTTGCAATACTATAAAAGAAGGAAAATAAAAGAAGTAAGCATAAAGCTTAGTAAGTTTACAAGCAAATAAATAACAACATTTAACACAAATAAATATACTCAAGTGCCATGATCTCTAATTTCCTCTTTACTTAATCTCTTACTCGTTCACTTACTTGTTTACTTAGATAACTCATGATTATAACTTACTCTTCTGTTGCTGAAATGTTGGTTCTCAATTGAGAACATAATATGTTCTTAACTCTTATAACTCACCTGAATTTGCTATTTATGCTTTTACCTGAACTTTCATGGAACATAATTTGTTTACTAGCCCGTTGAGCCACATTGGAATAATAAGGATACTTGGGTCTCTTTTCTGATAATAACATGCCAAATCCATGTCCCATACTTGGTCTTACATGAGATGTTTTCTGTACTGCCAATTCCATATCCCAAATATGGTCTTACATGGGAGTTCTCATATCAGTGCCCATGCCATGTCCCAGACATGGTCTTACGGGGAACCTCTTATCTCGGTGCCAACGCCATGTCCCAGACATGGTCTTCCATCGGACCTCTCAACTCGGTGCCAATGCCATGTCCCAGAAATGGTCTTACATGGGATCTCTTTACCCAAATGTCATGACATCTGTATCCGATACATTCCTTATGTTTCAACGGGACCTTTTAACACTAATTCTCTATCATCTCATACTTGAGTCAACATTAAATAATTTCATAAAATAAATACATAATTTCTGGAAAATAGCAGCATTAATAATAATTATTGAAATATTGTATTTATTTACCATAAACGTACCTCAGTACAAAATATGGCCAAATCTATCAACTTTGTCTTCAACCATTTTCTTTCCTCGATCTAACCCCGAATTTCATTCTTCTTGATCTATAATAGCAAATTTAGTTTATTTAATACTCACATTTGTCAAAACAACCCTCGACTCTAACTTTGGCAGAATTACGAATTTGCCCCTAAACTTTTACATATTTACACTTTTTCCCCACAGCTCGAAAATTAATCTTCATCGCATATTCTTATGTTTCATAACATGCTGAACATTTTTCCCTTCTATGGTAACATCAATTTCCCATTCTAACACTTACTTATGAACATTAGTTATTTTTACCGATTTTGTCGTTTTACTCGTTTTCACTTAAAATCGCTTAGCACAAATCGTTTAACATAATTTAAGACTTCATATTCTACCATAAAAATAAAAAAACACATTTCACCTATGGGTATTTTTCCAAATATGTACCCTAGTTTAACTTATTGCTAGAATAAGCTAAATTAAGTTACCGGTGCTTAAGAAACGTAAAGAACATTAAAAACGGGGCTTGGAATCACTTACTATGGAGCTTGGAAGCTTGAAAACCCTAACTATGGCTTCCCCCATGCTAATTTCGACCAAATGAAGAAGATGAGCACAATTTTCCTTCTGTTTCCCTTTTAATTCATTTTCATTACCAAATTACCAAAATGCCCCTAACTTAAAAATTTCCTATTTCACTCATCTCATGTCCATTTTTGTCCATAACTTATCCAATGGGTACCATATAAAGACCTCGAATTTAAAATTTCATAACAATTGGACACCTCTAACATGTAGAACTCAACTTCTGCACTTTTTACAATTTAGTCCTTTTGACTAAATTGAGTGCCCAAACGTCGAAATTTTTGAATGAAATTTTTAAGAAACCATTCCGTGAAATTTTAGGCCATAAAAATATATAAAAAATAAAATTTTCCTCATCGAATTTGTGGTCTCGAAACCATTATTCTAATTAGGCCCAAAATCAGGATGTTACAGGTTAATTCGTTGGACAAAAATGGACATGAAATAGGTGAAATAGAATATTTTTAAGTTAAGCGTATTTTAGTAATTTGGTGATTAAATTAATTAGAAGCCAATTCAGTTTTGCTTATCTTCAACTCATTGGCCGAATTTCACATGAGGAAGACATAGCTAGGGTTTTTCAAGTTTCCAAGTTCGATTGTAAGTCAATTTTATCCCCATTTTTAATGTTCTTTACATTTTTGAGATCCTCATAGCTCGATTTAGCTATTTCTACCATTATTTTGAGCTAGGGTTTGTGTTTAAAAATTTACCCATGGATTACTTGCATTTGTTTTGATGTTTTATGGTAGAATACGAAAGTTGAAAGTGTAATAAACAACTTTTACAAAGTGATTTCTAGTGAAATTGCATAAAAGAACCTATTTGTAAAAGTTGTAAAATATGTGTAAAAATTTTGATTTAGTGAAAATTATGGGCTGCTATAAGAGGGAACATGAATCGGCTAGGCTTCGGTAATGAGAAAAATGAATACTTTTCATTTTATGAGTCCAATGGAAAAATTGTAAATATGAGAAAAGTTAGGGGCAAAAATGTAATTTTTGTCATTAGGTGTTTTTGGGACTGAATTGAAAATGTGTGTATTAAATGAGTTAAATGTGTAATAATAGATCAAGAAAGATGAGGAATTGACCTTGACCGGGGAAAATGCAAGGTTGTGGACTAAAATGCAAACATTTGATATTTTGGACCGAGGTGAGTTTGTATGTAAATAATGCATCATTTTTACTTAGGCTTTCATATTTTGATATATTTTGTGAAATGTGGCTAAATATTTGATGTATTTGACAAAATATTGACAAGTGAGAAATTTCCCAGTTGAACCTTAAGAATAGAATAGGATACAAGTGACATGTCGCTAGGAACCTATGTGAAAACTATGTGAAATTGTGGCTAAGTGAATTTAGGTGCTGGTCTTCTAAGTTCTACCAATGACTAGATAATCCGGCATATATTATAGATACCTGACAACTTGTGTGAGTAGCACTGAGTAGTTATGAATGACCAACACTTGTGTGAGTAGACCCGCGAATGTGAATAGGTCGAGAACGAGCCTATGTGTGATAAGTGATGTGAAGTAGCTTTGGCTACAAGTGTGGCACTATGTGCAATATTTCGATGCATCCGTTAATATTCTGATGTGCTTAACGAGAAATGACTAAGTGTAAATAATTGTGATTATGTGATGAATGAGTGCAGGTACATGTGTATATATATATTAATGAGCAATGTGCTCGATATGTGATCAAATTTTGGTAAGGTTGATGTGGAGTAAGTATGACTATGAAGACTTGTAAATTTTTTGATAATGACTAGCTGTTGGAATGGTTAGCTATGGACATGCTTGGTGTTACGTGTGTGTAAATAAAAGTTAATACAGAGAAAACATGAAAGACTAAAATTAGTAATAAAATAGTTTTTGACAGCAGCCATTGTATAAATTTGAAAAATCACCAAAAATCGTGAAACTCGAATTAGAGGTTGAATAAGATTTGAACTTAAAGCTTATTGAGTCTAGTTTTAGATATAAGAAACGGTGTAAGCAAGAAAATTTCATATTATGAGATATTTGAATTTTTGTGAGACAATGTCAGAATGATTTTGAAATCCCCTGTTCTAACTTTGCAAAATCATTAAAAATTGTATACAAAGAATTATGGGTTATAATTTATATGATTAAAATTATTGATGAGTATATTTTCAAGAGAAACAAATGGAAACATCATTCGAACTCTTTACTAAGAGATAATTAATTTCTAGTGAAGAAGGTTCTGAACTGTCAGACAGCAAAATAGAGATGACTTTAAAGAATAAACTGTACTTATTGGCTAAACCATAAATTCTGAAAATTTTATGGTAAAAAGATATGTGAGTCTAGTTTCAGAGAAATTTAGTAGATCTCAATTAGACGTTCTGTAGCTCAAGATATAAATAATTTAATGACTATGACTAGCGTAGACAGGTTGATATGAACATGAGTGAATAGTGAAACTATGTGCAAATATGATTGTATTATCTTGAGAACACATTATGAGGATCAATAAAAGCATGTTAATATATTGTTTATTATTTACATACCAACTTACTAAGCTATATGCTTACTCCCTTTTCTTTCTCTTGTCTTATAGTGTCAACAAGCTAGCTTAGGGTATGGAGATCGTCGGAGATCCATCCACACTATCAACTCTATTTTGGTATTTTGAAAGCAATATTATGAATTATTTGAAAGCAATATTATGAATTATGGCATGTGTAGAGGACTTGGTTATTTTGTTATGTGTCATAATTGATTTGGCCTAAAATGTTGGCCTATGTTATTTGATAGTTCATTTTGTATATGGCCATTGATGTTGGCTATTATTGGTTAAGTTGTACGTTTATGATAATGCCATGTTGTGTGTTGATAAATTTGGTATAAGTGTGTAAATGTTTGAATGGAAATAGGCTTGGTAAATAGTCTAACTTTCATCCACACGGCTGGCCACATGGCCAGGTCCTCAGGGCGTATGCCCTTGTTTTTTAAGAAAATTTTCAATGTTTTCAAAAGTTCTCGGTTTGGTCCCGAACCACTTTCAAAGTATGTATTGGGTTTCGTAAGCCAATATTAGGGACTTTATGATGAAATATGAAAAGTTTTAAGTTGGATGAAATTTCATGACTTGGTTTTGTATGATAGGTTATGTTTAAGTCCGGTAATACCTCGTACCCGGTCCCGGGGTCTGACATGGGTAAGGGGTGTACAAGTCTTATACAATGAAATTCACAAGATTTAGATTGAATAAGCTCACAAGTGTGAAACCGAAGAGTTCAGTGGCTGAATGATTAATAATGCTGTCAGAGCTAAGAATGGGATAGTAAGTTAAGACGGTTCTAGAAGAGATATCAGATATTTCTAAAGATCATTTAGATTACGCAATTTCGCTATTAAAAAAGAAGTTAATCTCGACTAATCGACTAATTCAGGTATGGTATCTAAAGAATGGGTTAACCAAAAATTATTCTGAATTTATTTCTTTAGTGAATAGGATAATGTGGGATTATTGATGACTGTAGTGTCAATGGAATAATGTTTGAATTGTAAAGATTTTGAATACAACGGTTATATTCTTGTATCTTATGACGGACTCTTCGGGGTATTCTGTATGTTTTTTTGTTTTCAAGGATATATGCAATTGTTCATCTTTAGATGTGATTCTATCATATGGGAACGCTAAGTAATCATAATGTTAGACAGAAGTATTATTAGGGCTTCTTGGTTTATGATCAGCATTACTCTATCTTTCTTCAGCATTCTATTCCATTATGTTTGGTAGAAAATTTGATGATAAAACTCATATGATGTTATTAATCTATTTCTACTGGTTATTGCTCTGCTTTATATATATACAAATTATGTTGCCTTTGTCACAACTAATTCCAGTGCGTATGAGTGGTGTTTTTTGTAACACCCCAAACTCGGCCTAAACGTTATTGCTGAATCTGGCGTGTCACATTGAAGTGTTTTTCGAAAACCATGTTTTCATTGAAAACCCTTCTTGAAATTTCAAACTTCTTGCCATTTAAAACTTGTTTAAAACCTCAATTTGCATTTGTTTATTTTCAATCGAGGTTTATTAAAAAGTTATTACCTTCAAAACTTTTTTGTTGTGGATGCTTAATTTGAAGCAAATGATTTATGAAAACATGATATTTAGAAATTGAGGTGCGGAAACGTAGTGTTAAAAAAAACAGTTATTGTTTTGGAATACCATGTTCTACTTCTAGTAGATATAAATCACAACCACATCAAAACCCAAATTTATAATCAAAAAATTATAAAGGCCTTATTACAACCCGAGTCAAAATCAAATTGCTTAACTAAATCAGCATAACAGAATAAAACATGTGCAGATGTGTGGCCCTCTCCGAGTCCCTCGCAGCTTCGAACCATCTAACGCTGGGAATCACCTGTACAGTTTGACAGAAGGGTGAGTTTGCGAAAACTCAGTGTGTATTCCCCTATTAAAAAAACATAATTGGTCTAGGCCTGTGCCCCTAACAGTAACAGTATCAGTGTGGGCCTTAACCCAAAACAGTAATGGTGGCAATTAGGCTTAGCCCCCATCAGCCTCGATTGGCCCTAAGCCCATTTCAAATGGCACATATCACATATATCTGGGCCTAAGCCCATCTCAATATCAGAATCAGCATATGCAATGCATAAATACCCATACCAACCCTGCACTCCATCTCTTGTCCAACCCTACACTCTTGTGGGGATTTAATCGACCCACCCATCCCTACACTCCTGATGTAGCACCGGTTACGGCACTAACCAATATTGCAGCAGAGCTGCCGATCACATAATCGACTAAAAGCCATCGGTGGGTCCACAGTCGTCTCATGCGACCCGTGCGACCCTCACATATCAATCAGTTCCTCCAATACAAGATCCCAACCCCATGTAGTATGTCATGTCATAAATCATACATGTATTGAATATGTCATACTCAGTAACAGTCATATAAATATCATAAAGCAAAACGGTCATACACAGCATAAGGCCATAACAGTCATTTCATCTCCTAGGGGTATAACGGTTATTTTACCCTTTGGTGGTATTTTGGTAATTTTACCTTTTGGGGGTATTTTGGTAATTTTACCCTTAAGGGGTATTTTGGTAATTTTACCTTTTGAGGGTATTTCGGTAATTTTACCTTTTGAGGGTATTCTGATTATTTTACCCATCGAGGGTATTTCGATAATTTTAACCATCGAGAATATTTCAATAATTTTACCCTTAGAGGGTATTTTGGTCATTTTACCCTTCAAGGGTATTTGGTAATTTACCCATCGAGGGTATTTTGGTAATTTTACCCTTCGAGGATATTTCAGTCATTTTACCCTTCAAGGGTATTTCTGTCATTTTACCCTTTAAGGATATTTCGGTAAATTTACCCTTCAAGGGTATTTCGATCATTTGCCCATGAATCGGACGTTGGGCTTACCACTCGAGCGCTCGCACGCCCGTGTGGTCTCGAACGTCGTGTTCAGGACTTTTCGACTTTTGCCTATTTATAGTTGAGAGAGGGTGTGAACACCTTTTCACAAAAGCTAGCGAAACACCTCTTGGCACCAACCTACATTCATTCCAACCTTCAGTTAGTCAACTGACGAATCAAGTTAACCATTTCCTAACTTTTAGCCCAAAAATGCACCACCTTACCCTGATTGAATGAGGGTGGCTTAATCGTCTAAGATCGATAACCCAAAATTGATCACACGCCTTACCGAGATCTTGTTAGCTAGGCTCGATTGAAAATGTAGCTTAAATCGACGAATACCATCTTCTCAACCAAAAGAATATTCGGCTTTCAGAAAAGTTTAAAGAAACCAGAGTTGAATGGAAAGAGGGAATACAACCACTTACCGCCTTGTCAGAAATACAGAGAGGGGACAGTGCTGAGTTTTGGCTAGAGTAAGAACCACCTGAAGAAGAGAAGAATCTGAATCGAAAAGGGAGGGGAGAACTTTAGGTCAGAAGTAGGAAACGAGGAAGAGTCCCAAGGGCTACGGCGATAGATTTGGCCAAAAGAATCAATAGGCGAGAAGGCATGAAACAAGCAGTTGACCGAACTTGAAAAGAATAGAGAAGAAGAGGAAGTTTCGATAGATGTTGGTGCAAAAGAGGGGGAGAGGAATGGACTTGAAAACAAAATAGTTTAATTTACCAGAATGGTAGGAGTCGAATACCCAAAATGCCCAAATGGCCACTTGCAAATTCGGCACAAGAGAGCAGAGAAAGAAAAGAGCCTTCACAAATTCAAAAATCGATGATAAACTGCTCAAAACTGAGAGAAAACCCCTCAACCAAATTTCCTAAGGCCTTAGAGTCCCATTCGGCCACTACTCTCCTCCCCCTTCAAACTCCTTAAAAATCTCCACAAATCCCTCCTTGATATCCTCCATAACAACTCCAAGACCAATTCAAACTTCACTTTCCAGGGTTTCAGTCTAACTCAACTTCTCATGCAACAGGGAAATAAAATAAATACTCTTTGCATGCCAAGGGATTCGAACCCAAGCTCTCGCATCAGCCAATTCATGCCACTAGCCTCCTTGCCACAAGCTCTTTTTGTGCCACATTTAATCTTCAATTAAATAAAAGGTCTAAAGGCCAAAGTTCAGGTTCCTTTAAAAGAAAAACCAAAATAAATTGTAAGAGCCAAGACTTGAACCCAGGCTCCCTTGCAACCTTAATGACGCCGCAACACTAGACCACATGCTTCATTATGTCATTTTTTAACACGATAATTTAAAAGGCCAACATCCAAGCATCCAAGGTTTTATCCACTAAAAACAAAAATTTTTGCTAAAGCTCAGGTTTGAACCCAGGACTTTTCCAACTCCTCTCAGGACCCTTAACCACTAAAGCAAACATACTTTTGTACACAGTTTCCTAACCGTTCCCTTGCTCAAGGCCCAATACTTCTAGGCCCAAATTCCGGGGCATTACATTTTTCTTCTTGATTTTTTTGAGGAATCGTCGAGCTCTTTATCATTCAATATGGGTTGTATTTTCAGAAATTCACTATAGCTTCACATCTTGGATTTCATTTTCTTAGTTTTCTTATCATTCTTATTGTTTAATTTATCAAACATGGTTCATCTGTAAGGAATATTCATTGGCCGAAGATAATTATATTTATTACGGTTGTAATTTCTAGTTTGATCATAAGAACGCGGTGATACAGATCTCTGGTTTTTAGAGGTTGTGTTTCTGCACTGGTTGTTACTGGAGCTACATTCGGTTTTTCTTTTTTGTTTTGAAATGCACTATTGATGGTTGGGGTATTATCTATCTATACGGTTGAGGCATCAATCTTTTTATAGCACTATGGTTTTAATCTATGTGATAGTTGTGGCTTCGGTATGGTTCAAAGCTTCAATGTTAATAATTGAATCCCTTTCTAGCTTTCGTGAAGGGTTAGGCATTGGCAGAAGTGTAGACGATGGAAGATCGAGCTTAAACTTGCATACTGGTTCTCATTCCTCAGGTAATCTCGATTTACATCAACGAGTTAAAATGAGATGTTATGTTTTGTTTGAGTTAATGAAGTTTGTAGAGATATTTGATTGGTCTGCTGAGGGAAATATGTTAGACGGTATATCTAGATTATCTCGACAACAAGAAGAAGGAGTTATTCTGAAACATTATTAGTTGATTGATAATATCGACTCAGTTGTTTTAGTTAGAGCGGGTTATTCATTTGAAAAGTTAATTGAGTTATACGTATTTGAGTTTATCCTCAAGTTCGAGAATAAATTTTCTGCATTCACGGGTAAATAGACGGACAGTTTGAATGAAGAATTTATATTCTAGAAGACATGATACAGGAATAGATCTATCAGGTCAGTTCTAATTATGAAATGTCATTATGGGTTAAAGTTGTCTCGATAGTTGAACTTATCGCGCTTGTGTTAAATGTTATTGCTTGAAGCTTTTCAGGAAAAAGGGAACAAATATTAGTTGAAAGTTACAGATGCAAACATGTCAGAAGTATCAGTTAGAGTTTGATAATCTTTTTTTCGACAGACGATCACTAAGAAATTTCTCTATATTTATACTACTAAAGATAAGTGATAGCGGGAGGACACCAAAGCTGCTTAGCTAAGTTCAGTTATAGTATCAAGTTTTATTATGACTTCTGATGCGAGTTATGAATTGAGGTTAGGTATAAATGGTTTATATATGGATTACCATTAAGAACATGACAAAAAGACTCAACTTGATGGCTTGTATCAGGTGAAAAATTTCAAGGACGAAATTTTTGTAAGGGGGAAAGAGTTGTAACAACCCATTTTTTAGTGGTGCAAGAAACAATGGTTCCGGGGCCACCAAATTTGATGATTAAGTTCATAAATATTATATTTAATATTTATGAATTAATTATGACTCTGAAAAGGTTTTTGATATAGTGATTTTTGTTTTAGAAGCGATTTATTAAGTTCAAGTGGTAAGACCCTAAGGTCAAGTGGTTTTAGAAAATGAGCTATCGAGACATCATTTCTATAAACTGAGTCATAAATATTTTTATAAATAACTACGGAGTGTCATTAAGGTTCCATTAAAGTTTCGTTGAAAAATTTTAACATTTCGATAGTTAATGAAGCAAAAAGGAATAAATTGTAAAAGTTGAAAATGTCAATCGTTATTAGTTTAAAGGTGTTAAATTGGTTAAAGATTTATAATTGGATGGCCTTAATGGGTAAATTACCCATTCTTAAGTTGGTGCGCGGTTAAAGCTTATTTTCTTTTAATTTTATATGTGTTTTATATCTTATAATAATGTTATTATAAGATAAATGATAAAATAAAGAAATAAAAGTTAAAAAAAATAAGAAAACAAAAGTGTTTTCTTCTTCATTTAATATATTCATCATTGAAACACCATGACAAGAGGAACCAAGGTTCCGCCATGCTTTGTTCAAATTAGTCCCTGAACCCAAAACATGCAAATTAACCATATTTACTCAAAATTTAGCTTAGCTGAATGTTCATAGTATCCAAATATCCCATTCATACTACAATTTCACATTAAATCCTTTAACTTTTATTATTTTAAGATTTAGTATCTAATCGATAAATTCATCAAAAATCACCTAACAAAAAACTTTTAATTATCAATCAACATTTCAAATTCGTCATTTAACATAAAAAATCACAAGATTCATCAATGGAAACATTCAAAATCTTTAACAGTTTCAAAATCGAAGGTACGAGCTTGAGTAAAACTTTCGGGGTAATTTTGTAAAAATGTAAAAAATGATTGAATTGCATAAAATGAATTATTTTACTGTCTAACTTAATATATTGAATGGAATTATTAATTTAGATGAAGATCGGGTGGAAATCGATGAAAATAGAAAATTACCAAAATGCCCCTATACTTTGGTATTTCTGCAATTTGGCCAGGTAACTTTGTATGAATTGTATTTTGTTTAATTTTGATTAATTTTGATTAATTCAATGATGTATGATGATTACTGAGCCCCGTTTGAACCTTAGGAATTCATAGGATACAAATGACATGTCATTAGGGTTTACATGATTTGGGTACTGGTCTTGAATGTCCTATCGATGGCTGAGGTCCTGCATGTGTTGCAGATACTCCACAGCTCTTGTGAGCAGCATCATATAGCTACGTTATGAACCACACCTTGTGTGAGCATACTGATTTATAGCTCGTAAGAGCATACCGATCTACAACTTGAGTGAGCATACAAATTCATAGCTTGTATGAGCATACATGTACATGAATTGACATATTAGAGTTATATGAGTTAGCACACTATGTGTGAGCTATCTCGGGTATCCAACGGTATTCTAAATGGTTCAACGGGCATTATTCGGATATGAAGTGGTAAGAGTTCGATCTGAACTAAGATATAAATACATGTGAATTTCATTGAAATGGTATTACATGGTTTATTGAAAGTAGAAATGGATGATATATGTATATGATACATGAATAAATGTTGTGCTCATCCATGTTTATAATGTTTTATGTTATATGTTTATTTGGCTAACATGTTAGGTGTACATGCTTGGCTTTGGCCAAGTTGTGGTTGTTATGCCACGTTAAACTTATAAGTTATGCATTGAAATGGTAGATGCCTAAATGGAAATATGCTTGTGATCATGAAAGGGTGGTAAGGTTTAAATTATGTAATTCCTATTGAAATGGTTTATTATGTGGTTAGTTCCAAAAAGAATTATGTTGAAATGCACTAGCTTGTGGCTATGATTGAATGATATGCTTATGTCTTGTGTGTTATGCATATGAAACGGGTGTCGAAAGGTAATGAAATAGTAAGTTCATACCTGAAGTGTAGAATGATGAAAAAGGGAATGATGAATTGAATTGATGTTGTTATTTGAGCTAATGAGAGTAAATGCAATGGAAATTAATGAAATGCAAATGAAAATAAGAAAATTTGAAAGGGTTTAAAGTTTTATAATATCCTCCTATGTTAGGGATGATATGTATGTCTGATACTGTGAATTTATTCACTTTGCAAGTTGTTGAATATGGTTTCATGAATCTTGCCGTATCGGTATAGGATTACTCTTTATATATATAAATTGAAATGGATTGATCTAATTAAAATTTATACTAGCTTACTAAGCATCCATTACTTACGTAGTTGTTTTCCTTTACTTTTTAAATTATCAGAACCTTGATCAGGTTCTATTGGTACTTTTGGGTGTTTTGATTTTGGTTATAATGGCATGTATAGACATTTGTGGCTAATGTTTGGCCTATGTGTTTTGGTTGTTGAAATAGCCATATGGTTTGTATTGTGTTATGGTATATTGGTTGTGATTATGGTATTTTGAATGTTGATAAAGGTTTGGTTTTTGGTATGTATATAAATGGCCTTGAATTGGTTGATAACATGTCTTATTATGCTAAAAAAGTTTAAGTTAGAATGATTGATTAAGTATGCATATTAAAAATGTTTTGTGGTTGGTATAAATGTGGTAATTTGGTACATTTGCTATAAATGACATATGTGATCTTTGGTGCAAATTGTTGAATGGTATATTCGGTATGTTTTGTTAGGTAAAGTAAATGGTCTGTTGTTGATGCAAGCTTAATCAAAAGTTAGTTGAATATTTTGGCTAATTTGAATATGTAATGGTACATGTTTACATGAGGAGTTTGAGGTGTCATTTGGCATATTGGTTATATGTTGTTATACCTTATTTGAATGGTTTGATTATGCATTGTTTTGGTGCATTTTTTAAGGCTTGTAATATGTGCAAAAGTGCTAGTAGGTACATGATAAGTTGGGTGAGAAAAATGGCTTGAAAATGGCCTATCTTTCGTCCACACGGGAAGAGACATTGGCGTGTGTCTCAGCCGTGTATGACACACGGCCAAGAGACACAACCGTTTGTCCCTTGTAGCTTTCAAAGGGTTGCAAGTCAGGCTGTTGCACGGCTTAGCACATGGCCGGGCACACAGACTTGTGAGGCCATTTCGAGGGGTACACGGCCTGGCACAGAAGCATGTGGTTTGGCCGTGTGACCCAAGTCAGTGAGTTACACGAGCATAGACACGAGCTGGGACACAACTGTGTGTCCCTACTTTGTTTGTTATGTGTATGAGCAATGATTCCAAACGCTCACCACCATTGATTTTGTCGAGAAGTTGAAAGCTTAATCTAGCTCTTTCTTTAACTGGTTGAATGCCCTAATGAATCCAAGGCTTCACACACAAAAATTATATAATAAAAACAGTCAAATAAGCCAAGGATTCACTCAAACCAACTAAAACACAAGCCCAAGTCGAGTTTCCAAGTAGCTCAAAACCATTAACATAACAAACTTAAAATACACACAACTCGGTCTACGCTTAACCTTTTCGCCTAAAATGAATTATGTTCATCTTATTAATTATCTGTGCCTAATTCCCAACCATTAAATTACACTAAAAAGCCCAGTTCATAGTATCGACATTTTTCGACATTTGTTAAGAAATTTTCACAAAATTCATTAAAACATGAGAAATCATCAACAAAACATCAATATAAGTTTAAAAACCTCTTAATCACATTAAAACTAATAGAAAAACACTTTAAACCCAAAATTTTGGAATCCACCATTGATGACTCCATTTTTGGATTTTATTAAAATCTTGTGATTCAATGGCTAATACTTTAGTTTCAAGGACTAGATAACACAAAAACCTCATAAGAATTCGAAATATTACCTTTGGCGAGTTTTGACACAAATTCGAAAAACCCATATTTGGCGAAGATGATCGAATCATTGGAGTTTTTGAATGTTTTAAAGAGATTCTATGGATGTTTAAGGCCTGGGTGTTGAGAGAAATAAAAGCTTATAATTTGGTAATCGATATCGAGTGGAGAGAGCTAGGGAAATCAAAGGGACCACAAGCACAATGAAGGGAAATGAAACTAACGTAAAAACATGTTGATGGGGAAGAAATAGGTTCAATTTTATAAACTGGTAAAACTGCAACATAAATGCCTTCTATTTTTACTTTGTTACAAATCAGTCCTCTTTCTAAAATTAAAGGTTTTTAAAACACTTTTTCAAAAGTTGACTTAACAACTAAGATGCCATAGATGAATAGAATCTCAATTTACCATGCTACAAAATTTTGAGCACTCTAAAGTTGAAATTCTTAAAATACCCCTAAAACTCCTAGGCCCTATTTTGGGGTGTTACAATTCTCCACCTTTAAAAAGAATTTTGTCCTCAAAATTACCTGAACTATACAAATAAGGATATTGTTGCCTCATTGCCTCTTTACCTTCCAAGGTAGCCTCTTCAGTGTTGTGGTTGCACCACAAAATCTTAACGAACAGAACTCTTTTATTACACAAGACCTTTTCTTCACAAGCTAAAACCTTTACTAGTTCTTCTTCATAGGTAAGATCATGTCGAATTTCAACTCCCTCAACTAGCACAATATACGACGGATCTGAACAATACTTCCACAACATCGACACATGAAAAACATCATGAATTCGCTTAAGTTCTGGTGGCAACTTGAGACGATAAGCTATCCAACCAACCCTCTCATGTCCAATATATCTCGGACTTAACTTACTCTTCCTACCAAACCTCAAAACGTTCTTCCAAGGTGACATTTTCAAGAACACCTTATCACCAACTTGAAACTCAATATCTCTTAGCTTCAAATCCGAGTAGGATTTCTACCTATTAGACATTGCTTTTAAATGATTACAAATCAACTTTACCTTCTCTTCAATTTTGTGAACTAAATCTTGTCCAACAACTCACCTTTCATCTAATTTCATCCAACAAAAAGGAGTTCTACACTTCCTTCCATAAAATGCCTCAAAAGGTGCCATATGTATAATAGCTCGATAACTGTTATTTTAAACGAATTCTGCCAAAGGCAAATATCTCTCCTAACTACCACTAAACTCGATCACACAGCTTCGTAACATATCTTCCAAAACTTGTATTACCCTTTCAAATTGACCATCTGTTTGCGAATGATAAGTCGTACTAAGACTAAGCTTCCATCCTAAAGCTTCTTACAAACTCTTCCAAAGCCTCGATGTAAACCATGGATCCCTATCTGAAATAATTGAAACTAGAACCCCATGAAGACGAACCATCTCAACAATATACAACTCTACTAACTTTTGTAAAGAATAGTCAGTAAGTACGGCTAAAAAATGCACACTCCTCAAAAACCGATCAACTATAACCCATACAGAATCTTTCCTCGATGGAGTCAAAGATAAACCTAAAACAAAATCAATAGTAATCCTTTTTGACTTCTACTAAGGAATCGCAATCGGCTGTATCAAACCCGAAGGAAACTGATGTTCAACTTTCATCTTTTGACAAACCAAACATCAAGTTACAAAATCCGTAACATCCTATTTTAAACCAAGCCACTAATAAACTTCTCTAAAATCATGATACATCCTTCCACTACCGGGATGCATACTATTAGGCTACTAAGCACCCCGGTAAGAATCACTTGCCTTAATTCTACATCATGCAGCACACACAACCTACCTCGAAAGTTCAAGATACCATCACCATCAACATGAAAATCCTCCTTAATACCTTGCTCAACCTGTCTTATCCTCTTCAATAACTCCCCATCTAAAGGTTGCTTCTCATTAATTTGTTGTGATAAAGTTGGCTTTACTTGAAGTACAGCTAGCAAACCACCATCACTACCCAAACTTAAACGTGCAAACATAGCTCTCAAATTTGCCATCGACTTTCTACTCAAAGCATCAACAACTACATTCGCCTTGCCAAGATGATACTCTATCACACAATCATAATCCTTTAACAACTCAATCTAACGTGTTTTCCTTAAATTCAACTCCTTTTGGGTGACAAGATACTTAAGGCTCTTATGATCCATATAGATAACACACTTCTCTCCATACAAATAGTGGCGCCAAATCTTAGGTGCAAAAACCACAGCAGCTAAGTCCAAATCATGAGTAGGATAATTGCATTTATGAGTCTTCAATTACCTTGAAGCATAAGCCACAACTTTTCCCTCTTGCATCAACACACAACCGAGACCCAAATACGAGGCAATCACTATAAACCACGAAATCCTTTCTAGGTTCTGGTTGAATCAACACTGTTGCTTTAGTTAAAACTTCCTTAAGTTACTCAAAACTCTTCTGCCAAGCCTCAGTCCACTCAAACGTCACCTCTTTCTGAAGAAGTTTTGTTAAGGGTGCAGCAATAAGAGAAAACCCTTCTACGAACCTACGATAATAAATAGCTAAACCCAAGAAACTCCTAACTTCAATAACACTCCTAGGTGGCTTTTACTCTAAGAATGCCTCAATCTTCTTAGGATCTGCTCAAATCCCTTCTGTCTATACAACTGACCTAAGAACGCTACTTTCTTAAGCCAAAATTCACATTTAGTTAACTTCACACACAACTGCTTATCTTGCAGAATCTGCAAAACAACCCTTAAATGCTCATCGTGATCCTCCTTAGAACGAGAATATACCAAAATATCATCTATAAAAACTACAAACTGATCCAAATACGAATGGAACACTCGATTCATCAAATCCATGAATACGGCAGAAGCATTGATTAATCAAAACGGCATCACCAAGAACTCATAATTCCCATACCGAGTCCTAAAAATAGTTTTCAACACATCATACTCCTACACCTTCAACTGATAATCCCTAGATCTAAGATCAATCTTCAAAAAAACTGTTGCACCTCGGAACTGATCAAACAAATCATCAATTCGAGGCAAAGGGAAATTATTCTTAATTGTAAACTTGTTCAAATATTTATAATCAATACACATCTGCATTGTACCATCCTTCTTATTTATAAACAAAATTGGTGCACCTCACGGAGATACGCTCTGTTGAATAAACCTCTTATCAAGTAACTCTTGTAACTGAATCTTCAATTCCTTATGATCTTTTGGTGCCATGCAGTAAGGCGTAATGGACACGTGCAGTACCAATATAGTGCTCAATTCCGAACTCAACTTAACCATCCAGTGGCAAACAAGATAACTCTTCCAGAAACATATTAGGAAAATCCTTAACTATGCTAATATCTTGAACTCTTAACTCCTTACTAACAGAATTCATAGTCGAAACCACATTAGACATAAAATCAGTCTCACTAATAACAACAATTTCTAAACCATCACTATTCCTTAGAGTAATTCGCTTAATTTCAAAATCTACCCTAGCTTTATGCTCTCTCAACCAACTTATCAAACATCTCCACATTCTGAGTTGCCAAATAAACTTGCATCTCACGATTAAGCCCAAATCGCAACCTCTTACAACGGTCTCTCTCAAAAAGTATCATCCCAGGAGCATACTAACTAAGTCGTACAAACTCAGCCTCATAAACAACTACTAATAGATCACCCTGAATCAAATCCAAAAACTCATGCTTACGAGCCTCTATATACTGTTCACCCATAAAATTCTTCTTAAAAACCTCAATAAAGTAAATCCTAGTTAATATATCAGTAACAGTACCTCTCCTAACCTATTCCACCAGCGATAAGCCTCACAATCGAGTAAGGACACAGTGCAACCCAGCTTTTCCTTATCAGTACAAGACATTTGCTCCAGGATCCTTTCAACTCCTTCCAACCAATACTTAGCTACAGTTGGATTAGTACCTTTCAGCCAAGAAATATCTTTACCACTGTCTCATGTCATATACAACAAGTATGAGCAAAATGTCTTCTATTTCAAGATTCGTATAGGTTTAAGTCAATTATTCTTGTTAGTTATGAATGTTGCATGCAAACAATATAAAAAATAATCCTAAAAATGAGTGTTAATGTCCATATGGTCCATTTAGAAAAATTAACAAAATGTGTCCGTAGATATCGATACTAACATGAGGGTATGGAAACATGGAAATTTACACATTTTTACATACCTTTTTAACATAAAATCATATAGTTTTGATAATTTTTTTGTCGAAAAAATAATTAATTTTTACAAAATAATTAAAGTGCACTTAAAATATGAACATGTTTAATTTTAGTTAATTTTATAATTAATTTTGATGAATTTTGGTTATTTTTGACAGATTTTCACAAAGGGCAAAAATAGCTCGGCAGACACTGCTAGAAGCACAAAACCGAGAAGCAATTTGAAGTATCGAGGTGAACTAAATTTTAGTCTACGACGATCTAAAATAATATGTATTAATTCATAATATAATTAATTTTAATTTATATCCAATTTAATTTGAGTTAATAAATTACTATTAATTAATTATGGAAAAGTGGTCCAGTTAAACTGAACCAAGTGAACCGAACTGACCAAGAAATAGACAGCCCAAAAACCGTCCCAAGAGCTGATACAAACTAGCTTATTAACTGATTATTTAAGCTTGTAAAGAGACCCTTGAAGACTTGTTCAAGTTGCATTCAAACCCTTCCACAATTGTTGGCTTTATGGATTTGCCTTAAGCCTAATTTAGCAAAGTTGAAACTATCAACTTTGCCACATGTGTGGCCGGCCAAGGGAGGGCTCTTTGGCTGATAATTGTAGTTATTTTTAGCAGCCCCCCTCAGCTCTAAAATCCCCCTTAGGCTGGTCATTTGAAAAACACACCTCAAGCATTCACATCTTTCCTCTCTTCTCTCCACTTTCTCTCTTCTTTTCCATTCCAAAATTCCCTTACTCTCTTGTAAATTTCCCCTCTTTAGAAAGGGGCATTCAGTAGCCATTTGGAGCAGCAATTAAGTGTTCATAGCAACCTTGGTCGACGAGGACAACAGAGAAGGAAGAATGGAACAACTAGTCAAGCCACGGAAAAACACCAGATTTGGTTCTTGTTCCCTATCTCTTTAATTTTTATTGTTGTTATGCTGATCATATCTATGAATATTTATGTTGTTGGAATGGTTAATTTAATCAATTTAGCTTGAATTTAATTCGTGTTAGGTTGATTGTATTTCGTTTGTTAAAATTATTAAAATTATTAAAATTGTGTTTATGTTGTTATAGGCCTCGGTAAGATGCTTGATTAAGTAAAATCATGACTAATTTATTCATGCATTACAATTGTTAGGTAACTAATGAATTAATTATCTAAACAGATTGAAATTGTAATTAATGGACACACTACTTAATCAGTGCATGTTTAATCATTTAAGGTAGCTGAGGGTTAGATTAGCAACGGTATCTAACGATAAATTTGTCTTGCATAACTTGCAAGATTATTGTGATTAAACTGTTTCAAGGTAACGATACTTTATTACCTCACATAGTCTTTTATGTGCTTATTAAATCGAGTTAATTGTTTGAATGGACATAGGGATATGTACAAGAGATTATTTTGATTTAATAAGTATGTATGTGCAACAACATATTTGCCTATTAAGGTTTGTTTAATCGGTTGAATTGACATAGGGATATAGTCAAGAGATGAATGGATATTGGTAGGTGAGTATGTTCATAAGTTAGCAAATTACTGAGTTGCCGTGAACTTATTCGTAACAATATAAACATGAGTTTAATAATTCTAAGTTAAGAAATGTAATTAGTCTAACACAATTAAGTCATCTTGATTAAAATTGTATTTTGAAATCGTGCATTTGAGATTTATTTATTTAGTTTACTTAGTTTAAAATCTTAATTTTTAATCATCCTCTCAAACAAAATATTTTTCTTCACCGAAGTGTTTTCAATAGCATTCATAAATAATTATTTCACAGTCCCTGTGGGTACGATAACTCGACATTTACTGGTCACTTTATTACTTGTTGCGATTGTGTACACTTGCACATTTCCGTCATTCCATGTTTTTGGCGCCGTTTCCAGGGACTGTGTTTTAAAAAGTCATTATTTGTGAAGTTGTTAGTTTTGCATTTTGGTTTATTTTTCTGTTCAAATTTTAACTTAGTTAATTTTTCTGTAATTATTTCAGGTGTTTATGATTATTGACCGAATCATCGATTCACTCCCTGTAGACCCTGAGATTGAACGAACTTTTCAACGGAGAAAAAGACAAGCAAGTCAGAGAAGGACTGAAGAAATGAACTTCGAAAATCCGCATCAAGGAAACGGAGCAAACCTTACTCAAAATCGTATCCTTATTGCTAATGATAGGGATAGAGCTTTAAGACAGTATGTCATGCCAGTATTTCATGATCTTAATTCGGGTATTAGAAGACTCGAAATTGAGGCACAACAGTTCAAGTTGATGCCAGTCATGTTCTAGATGCTTCTGACAGTGGACCAATTTAGTGGAATGCCTATCAAAGATCCTCGCCTACACTTAAGACTGTTTATGGAGGTGAGCGATTCTTTCAAGTTAGCTGGAGTACCTGAAGATGCATTACGATTGAAACTATTCCCATATTTACTAAGGGACAGAGCTCAAGCTTGGTTGAACTCATTACCACAAAACTCAATTTCCATATGGCAAGAGTTAGTAGAAAAATTCCTTATGAAGTATTTCTTGCCTACCAAGAATGCTAAGTTGAGGAACGAGATCACTGCTTTCCACCAAATGGATGATGAGTCATTGTATGAAGCCTGGGAAAGGTATAAAGAATTATTACGAAAGTGCCCGCATCATGGAATTCCACATTGCATACAACTTGAGACATTTTATACTGGTCTCAATGCTCACACGAGGATGGTAGTGGACTCTTCTGCTAATGGTGCTATAAGTCTTATAATGAGGCTTATGAAATCATTGAGAGGATTGCCAGCAACAATTATCAGTGGCCAACCAATTAACCAGCATCAGGAAGACGAGTCGCTGGAATAAATGAAGTAGACACTCTTACTTCACTCGCATCTCAAGTATCATCAATATCCTTAAGGTTAAAAAATCTTACTACTAATGGGTGTAATAGTTTTACAGACAACCATTAAATCAATTTGAAAATGTAGCCTTTGTTTTTTTTTGGGAAGGACATTTGTTCGAAGAATGTCCTTCGAACCCTGAATCTGTGTATTACATAGGTAACTAGAACCAAAATCGAGGAAGGCAAGGGCTACAATCCAATTTCTATAATCCATCATGGCGAAACTAGGCAAATTTTTCCTGGAGCAACCAAGGGGTAGGAACTGGTAACAATTATGTCCAACCTAGATCTACCCAGAAACCTAGTTTTTCCTGATAAGCTCAGAAACCAACCCAAGCTGAACCATCCAATGGCCTAGAGAATCCATTGAAGGTATACATGGCGAAAAATGATGCCTCTCTAAGGAATTTGGAGAATCAAGTGGGCCAGCTTGCAACTGAACTCAAAAATTGACCACAAGGTCCTTTACCTAGTGATATGGAGAATCTGAGGAATCTAGGGAAGGAGCATTGTAAAGTGTTAACATTGAGGAGTGGAAAGACTTTAGAGCCCAATTTCGTCAAAGTTGAGAAGGAGCCACCTGACGCTCAAGACTCAAAAGAAGTTCAACCGAGTGTTGAAATTCCAATTTCACTAGAAATTGAATCTGTAAAATCTGACAAGGTAACTTCTTAACCAGCTAATTATGATCAACTAATAACTCCGTTAGATGTAGAATTGCCATAGAAAATGAATCAACCAGTTCCAATAAAGAAACCTCCACCACCATACCCTCAAAGACTTCAGAAGCAAAAGCAGGAAATTCATTCCAAGAAGTTCCTAGACGTTCTCAAGCAACTTCATATCAACATCCCGTTGGTTGAAGCACTTAAACAAATGTTGAACTACGTCAAATTCATGAAGGATATTCTGTCTAAAAAATAAAGGCTTGGAGAATTTGAGACGGTAGCCCTTACGAAGGAATGCAGTGCATATCTTCAAGACAAACTACCCCCAAAATTGAAGGATCCTTGATGTTTTTCCATACCTTGCAATATTAATGCAACATATTGTGGTTAGGGATAGGTGAAGTTACACCTACTACGGTTACACTTCAATTAGCTGATCGATCCTTAGCACATCCAGAAGGAAAAATCTAGGATGTATTGGTACGTGTAGACAAATTTATCTTTCTTGCTGACTTTGTGAGTCTAGACTTTGAAGCAGACAAAGAGGTGCTAATCATCCTAGGAAGACCATTATTAGCAACCGGAATGACCCTTATTAATGTGCAAAAGGCCGAGCTTACTATGCGTGTTTAGGATGATTAGGTAACATTTAATGTTTTTAAGTCCATGCGATTTCCTGACACAATTGATGATTGTTCTGCAGTGTCCGATTTAGAGGATTTAATCGTGGGGAAGGAACTCAACTATCTTAAGAACCCATTGGAGAAAATTTTGACATCAAATCCTCTAAATGATGAGGAGGAGGATGAATACTTAGCTTTTTTAGAAGCTAATCAAAGAGGATTTAACTCGCAATCCCGCTTTGAATCTTTAGAGTTAAAGAAAAGGGATTATGCCCAACCAAAATTAGAACTGATGGTACTTCCTTCACATTTGAAATATTTTTATTTGGGTAACTCTTCTACTCTGCCTGTGATTGTTTTAGCAGAATTAACTATTGAGCAAGAAGAGAAACTTATCCTAGTGTTGAAACAATTCAAGAAGGCTATCGGATAGACCATAGCCGATATTCGCAGAATTAGCCCATTTGTATGCATGCATAAGATTATCTTAGCAGATGGTGAAAAAGGGGCGATTCATGGACAACAAAGAGTGAGCCCCATCATGAAGGGCATAGTCAAGAAGAAATCATCAAGTGGTTAGATGCAGGTATAATTTACCCCATGTTAGATAGTTCATGGGTAAGTCTGGTGCAGTGCGTACCAAAGAAAGGAGGTATCACAGTCATTGAAAATGAGAATAAGGATTTGATACCGACTAGAACGGTTACAGGATGGAGAATTTACATCGATTACCGGAAGCTGAACAAGGCACTAGGAAAGATCACTTTCCATTACTGTTTTTGGACCAAATGCTGGATAGATTCACAGGGCGAGACTATTACTATTTTCTCGATGGATACTCGGGGTATAATCAAATTACAGTAGCACCAAAAGATCAGTACAAGACAACATTCACCTGCCCATATGGTACATTTTCATTTAGGAGTATACTATTTGGTCTATGTAATGCACCTGCTACATTTCAAAGATGTATGATGTCTATTTTTACTGACATGGTTGAGAAATATTTGGAAGTTTTTATGGATGATTTTCCAATATTTGGAGATACATATGAAGATTGCCTAGCCAATCTAGCCAAGGTACTAAAGCAATGCGAAGAAACAAACCTTGTACTTAACTGGGAAAACTGCCATTTCATGGTACAAGAAGGTATTGTTCTAAGGCATCCGATAACAAGACATGGAATCAAGGTAGATAAAGCAAAGGTAGATGTTATTGAGAAACTCCCTCCTCCAATATCTATAAAGGGTGTTAGGAGCTTTTTGGGCCACGTCAGTTTCTATCGAAGATTTATCAAGGACTTCTCCAAAGTTGCTAAACCCTTATGCAAATTATTGGAGAAGGACACGACGTTTAAATTTGATGTGGAGTGCTTAAGAGCTTTCAACGATTTGAAGATTCGGTTAGTCTCGGCACCCATATTAGTCACACCAGACTAGGATTTGGCATTTGAATTGATGTGTGACGCAAGTGACTTTGCGATCAGAGCTGTCATGGGTCAGCAAAGGAATAAAGTTTTTCATCCCATCTATTATGCAAGTCAAACTCTAACATGAGCTCAACTGAATTACATGGTAACATAAAAAGAATTACTTGCTATTGTGTTTGCTTTTGACAAGTTTCGATCTTACTTTGTAGGTACCAAAATGACTGTTTATATAGATCACTCGGTAATTAAGTATTTACTTGCCAAGAAAGACGCTAAGCCGAAACTGATTCGATGGGTACTTCTACTTCAAGAGTTTGATCTAGAAATTCAAGATCGAAAGGGAGCCGCAAGAAGGGAACTCTTCTCTTATACCAATTCGAGAGACGTTTCCAGATGAACACATACTGAAGGTAAATCATGTCCATAATACCTTTTGGTTTGCTGATATTACTAACTTTTTATCTTGTGGTTTGATGCCGATTGATAAGACATATCATCAAAAGAAAAAGTTTCTACACGATGTGAAATACTATTTCTGGAAAGAACCGTATTTGTTTAAAAAGTGTACAGCTCAAATGATCAGAAGATGCGCGGTAGAAGATGAAGTACATAAAATTTTATACCACTGTCACTTAGCTCCGAGTGGGGGACACTTCAGAGGTACACATACTACAACTAAGGTATTTCAAGCAAGATTCTTTTGTGATCGATGTCAAAGGGTCGAAAATGTCACCAACAGAAATGAGATGCCCCGAACAAACATCATTGTGGTAAATTTATTTGATGTTTGGGGTACTGACTTTCTCGGTCCTTTCCCTCTGTCTTTTGGTCACAAGTACATATTAGTAGCAGTAGACTATGTGTCTAAGTGGGCTGAGGTATAGGCATATCCAAGAAACGATGCTAAGGTTGTAATGAAGTATTTGTAGAAACATGTGTTCACAAGGTTTGAAACCCCAAGAGCCATCATCAGTGATGAAGGGTCCCATTTTGCGAACAATTGGTTGAAATGGTTATTAGATAAACATGGAGTGAAACATAGGGTCCCTACAGGTTACCATGCACAGACGAATGGGCAAGCTGAACTGGCAAACAAGGAGATCAAAGGCATACTTGAGAAGGTAGTTTGCCCGAACCGACAAGATTGGTCCAAAAGACTGGATGATGCTTTATGGGCTTACAAGATAGCATACAAGACACCTTTAGTGATGTTACCCTATAGGTTAGTCTTTGGGAAAGCCTGCCATCTACCCTTGGAGTTAGAACACAAAGCTTACTAGGTTCTCCAACGATTCAACTTGGATCTTAAAAGTGCCAAAGAGAAACAGATGCTTGAACTTAATGAGTTAGAAGAATTCCGAATGTCTTCATACGAGAATCCCAAATTACTTAAGGAGAGACTCAAGAAATGGCATGACAAGTACATTCGAGTTCGAGAATTTGAAGCAAGTCAGCAAGTCTTGTTATTCAATTCCAAATTAAGGTTCTTTCCAAGTAAGTTAAAATCACATTGGTCCATTCTATTTATGATTCATCGAATCTATCCGTACGAAGTTGTTGAACTTCAAGGTAAAGGAGGTAATTTTTGAGTTAATGCTCAACGCTTGAAACATTACTAGGGAGATAAAATTGAACGGAATCAAATCTCGTTCATTTTATCAGATATTTAATTTTTCTTGTTCTCCTGTTTGAATAAACGATTTAGGGTATATTTTGGGATTAGTATGTTTAAATAAATTCTGTTTAGGAGATTGACACTTAAGCGGGACCTCTTGTGAGCTCTCTAATCTTTCCTGGTAATTGATTTTAACATAATTTCCCAAGAAATTATTCCCTAAATGACAAAATAAATTTTTTGTTTTTCAAATAAAATGGTCAATTTTGATCCAAGTTTTATGTTGCAACTCAATTTTGAATTTTCATTAAGTCTAGGAACTTAATTAAATTATTTTTAAAATTTGACTACTCCTTTTGTAAATATTAAAAATTAGATGCCTCTTTTGTAAATATTTTCAAAAACATCTAGAATAAATGTTTTAGTTCAATAAAAAGATGATAATTATTAATATATAATTTTATCCATTATAATATATATTAATTATTATCACTTTATTTAGAGTTAGGATTAGTTTTAATTTAATCATATCTTATTCGACAAGTTTTATCTTAATAAATTAATAGAAAATAATAATTTAATATGCATTATATTAATTATTAATTGTTATTTACTTTGAGTAGAATCAGAACTTAGAATTTTTAAGAATTCTACTCTAGTTTTTTTTCACCCATCTATTCTTTTTTTTTTCATTCATACACCATTCCCTCCAAAAACACAAAAACCCTTAAGTGTCGAAACCTCCTAAACAATTCCCTAGTCACAGCATCGCCCAGCTGATCGGTCAGCAGCACCCCGTGTGCGCCCACACCAGGCCTGCTCAATGATCCACACGCTGCTCACATCCATCCTCTGCTGCATGCTGATGTCTTGTATACCTGAGCGGCACGCCACCCTTTCACCCATCCTTAGCCAAAAACCCCTCAACCTATTTTAATTTGCCATCTTTTGAATCAAAATTATTTTTTTATGAGCTCTTAATTTTTACAAAAAAATGTGGTAAGACCAATTTTTCTCCGAAATTTTAATTTTATTATCTAACTTTTCAATTTATTGAATTAAATTTTTGAGAAAATAATTGTTACCATCTTATGATCAGGTTAATCATGCCTTGAAAGAGAACTCGTGCATCTACCCAATTTGACAAATCACAAAACAAGTTCCACTGTGAAGAAGCCAAAGCAAGATACGAGAGTATCTTCACGAATTAACAGATGCATCCAAAGAAATGTTTCACATTGAAAGAAAGCAACTATATTGGTTTTATGGCAAGTATTCGTCAGGTTGCTGAAACTCTTAATTGGGAGTTGCTTTGTGAGAAGAGACCTAGTCTGGATGAGGAGTTAGTGTGCGAATTCTATGTGAATTTTACCTCAAGGGAGTTGGCAGAAGTTTCAGTTCACGGAATCAAGGTACCAATAACTTCAAACGCTATTAATGAGTTCTTTGAATTACCTGATTTTGAAAAAGACGAATATTCCTCCTTGATGAGCAATATAGAGCCTGAAAATTTGCAAGAAATTCTTGAGGTACTTGCAGTTCCAAGTTTTAAGTGGACTGTGTCAAAGCAAGGAATCCACACTTGTCGAAGAGAATATTTGACACCACTCGAAAAAGTATGGTTCTACATCATCCGATTCAGCCTTATGCCTAGCTTACAGGGGACTACAATCTCATTTGAGTGAATGGTCTTATTATACTCGATTTTAACTGGGAAGACCATTGATGTGGGAAAAATTATCCTTAGGGAAATGCAGAATTGTGCCGTTAGACGTTCACGTTCTGGCCCAGCTTACTTTCCCTTTATGATAACAATTTTGTACTTGAAAGCTAAAATTCTTGCAACCGTAAAGAAGACAGGCTATAGTCAGGGCACAATCACAGGTTGGGACCTCTATCGAATAGCTAGAGATTCTGTTCTACAACAACAAGTTGAAGAAAGTAAGGATCCCAAAAAAGAAGAAGAAGAAGATCCCACAAAGATAGAGCCAGTGCAATCGGCTAGAGTCCCTGATAAGGTGGAACCAATGGAAACAGAAGCTAAACTTGATATCAAGACTTCAATGTTCAGAGCTCAACCGCCTCGCCCAAATGTTCGAGATGAGCTACCAAAGTTGATGGACATAATGCAACATATGCAGTGGCAGCAACAAGCTTACTAGAAATACTCAAAAATAAGGGATGACTCAATGAGAAGTGATCTTACGAAAATTTACAATGACCCATTTATTTTTGTGCCTGAGTTTCCAGATTACATATTTGAACCATGGAGCCCATTATCGAAAAAGGAGCAAAGTGATTCATGCAAAGACAATAATGTGAAGCAAAAGATTAGTCGAATTTGGAAGGATCTGTAAATAAATAAAAGGGGATCTCGACTTTATTTTATTTACGTTCTTAGGTTAATTTAGGATAAATTTAATTAAGAATTTTTGCATAATAAACAAGAGATGGAAATCATTAATAAAATTTGAGAAAAATATAATGTTGGTAATGACAATATATAGCAAAGAAAAAGAAATAGCAAAATAAAGAACACACTGATTTTATGTGGAAACCCTTTCGGGAAAAAACCACGGGCAGAGGAGAAGAAAATTCACTATGTCGAATTTGAATTAATTACAAGAGGAGTAGACTATGCCTATTTATAGGCTTGTAAACCTTATTCTAATAGGAGTGAAACTCCTTATTCTAATAATAACAAATAGATGGAGTTTAATAAGGTTTAAAAAATCTTATTCTAAAATAAAATAAAAGAAGTATAATTCTATAGGGATTTTACTTTTATGTTATTTTACCACAGTATTTAATTTAAATAAGGATTGGGGTCACTTAATTCTAACAATCTCCACCTTGACACGAATTCTTAATGAACAAGTTCTTCATCGCGAACTCTCAACGAACAAGTTTCTCCACCTTTTTTATAAAACCCCTTAAGGGTTTATTTTCAACAATGAACACCAACCAAGTCTAAGCAGTGCTCAAACTTGGTTATAAGAAATGACTTAGTCATCATATCTGTAGGATTTTCACGAGTACTAATTTTACTCACAATAATATCACCAGGAGCATTAATATCACGAGCAAAATGATACCGAACATCGATGTGTTTTGTTCTCTCATGAAACATTTGATCTTTTGTAAGGAAGATGGCACTCTGACTGTCACAAAATACTATATTGATTTGAAGGTCTTCATTGAGTTCACTAAAGAGTCCCTTCAACCAAATAGCTTCTTTACAAGCCTCAGTAATAGCCATGTACTCAGCTTCAGTGGTAGACAAAGCGGCTGTAATTTGCAAAGTGGCTTTCCAACTGATTGCACAACCTCGGATTGTAAAGACATAACCTGTGAGAGATCTTCTTCTATCGAGGTCTCCAGCAAAATCAGCATCAACATACCCAATGACTCCATCTCTAGTTCTTCCAAACTGTAAGCAAACATCGGTAGTACCTCGTAAGTATCTTAAAACCCACTAAACTGCTTTCCAATGTTCTTTACCGGGATTCGCCATGTATCTTCTAACTACACTAACTGCATATGGTAAATCTGGACGTGAACAAACCATGGCATACATGAGAGATCCTACTGCACTAGAGTATGGAACATGTGACATGTACTCAATCTCATTATCTAATTATGGAGACAAAGTCAATGAAAGTCTGAAATGGGCTGTTAATGGAGTACTAGCAGGCTTAGCATTCTGCATATTGAATCTGCAAAGAAGTTTCTCAATGTACCCTTTCTGACTTAGGTACAATTTACTTTCTTTTCTATCTCTAAGAATCTCCTTACCAAGTATCTTCTTTGCTGGTCCCAAGTCTTTCATCTCAAATTCTTCATTTAGTTGGGCTTTGACCTTTCTTATCTCTCCTTTATCTTTCGCTGCTATCAACATGTCATCAACATAAAGGAGTAGATACACAAAAGAAACATCACTGTTTTTCTTAAAGTAAACACAATTGTCAAAGCTATTTCTTTTAAAATCATGAGAAGTCATAAAGGAATCAAACCTCTTATACCACTATCTTGGTGATTGTTTCAAACCGTAAAGGGACTCTTTCAGCAAGCAAACATAGTCCTCTTTATCTGAGACTGTAAAACCCTCTGGTTGTTGCATGTAAATATCCTCCTCAAGTTCTCCATGCAAAAATGCAGTTTTTACATCTAACTGCTCAAGCTCCAAATCATGCATGGCCACAATACCAAGCAAAGCTCGAATTGAACTATGCTTCACAACTGGAGAGAACACATTTGTGAAGTCCACTCCTGGAATTTTATTGTAACCCTTTGCAACAAGCCTTGCTTTATATCTGGGTTCTTCAACTCTTGGAGTCCCTTCTTTCTTCATAAACACCCATTTACAACGAACAATCTTTTTACCTTTAGGAAGTTTCACAAGATCCCATATTTTATTTTTGTATAGTTATTCCATCTCCTCTTGCATAGCAAACATCAACTTTTTTGAGTCTTCACAACTAACCACCTAAGAATAATTAGATGGCTCTTGGTTTGCATCTATATCTTTAGCCACATTTAAAGCATAAGCAACTAGATCAGCCTCGGCATACTTCTTTGGAGGTTTAATTTCTCTTCTAGTTCTATTTTTGGCAATAGAGTATGGTGGTGAAGAAGCAACTCTATTTTGAATTTTTGTAATGGCTTTAGTAGTCGACTCTGTTGTAGATTCTAGATTAATCTGATGCTCGACCTACTTTTGATTTTCTTTATTGGAAGAGTCTTTAAGAGATAAGTTAGATAGCATAGCAGTTTCATGAAAAACAACATCTCTGCTAATCACAACTTTTCTATTTTCAGGACACCATAACTTATACCCTTTTACACCAGCATTATAACCAAGAAAAACACATTTAATAGATCTTGGTTCCAATTTTCCATTATCAACTTGAGCATACGCAGGACAACCAAAAATCTTTAAATCAGAATAGTCAGCAGGATTACCAGATCATACCTCTTGTGGAGTCTTTTTCTCAATGGCAACGGATGGAGATCAGTTGATCAAAAAACATGCAGTAGAGGCTGCTTCGTCCCAAAATGACTTTGGTAAGTTGGCATTTGACAACATAAATCGAACCTTCTCCATGATCATTCTGTTTATTCGTTCTGCAACACCATTTTCCTGTGGAGTCTGACGAACTGTCAAGTGTCTCACGATCCCTTCGAACTTGCACAATTTATTAAACTCATCAGAACAGAACTCTAAGCCATTGCCTGTACAAAGGTATTTTATTTGCTTTCCCGTCTGTTTTTCAATCATGGTTTTCCAAGACTTAAATGCGGAAAACACATCGCTTTTCTGCTTCAGGAAGAACGCCCACACTTTTTTGGAAAAATCATCAATAAAAGTTAGCATATAATTAGCTCTACCTTTCGAAGGCATTTTGGATAGCCCCCAGAGATCAGAATGAATATACTCCAATGTTCCCTTCGTGTTATGGATTCCTCTGGAGAATCAAACTCTCTTTTGCTTCCCAAAAATTCAGTGCTCACAGAACTTCAGTTTGCAAATTCCTTGCCCATCAAGAAGTCCTCTTTTGTTCAATTCTGCAATACCATTCTCACTCATATGCCCTAGGTGCATATGCCAAAGTTTAGTAATATCATCATCTAACAAGGAAGAGGATGAGACAGCTGCATCACCAGTAACAGTAGAACCCTACAAAACATGTAACTTGCCAGTCTTTCTCTGCCCTTTCATCATAATGAGGGAACCTTTGGAAATCTTCAAAACCCCACTTTCAGCTGTGTAATTATACCCTTTTGAATCAAGAGTACTCAACGAAATTAAATTTCTGTTTAATTCTGGAACATGTCGTACGTCACTAAGTGTTCTGATGACTCCATCAAACATCTTAACTCTAATTGTTCCAACACCTTCAATTCTACATGAAGCATTATTTCCCATCAAAACAATGCCTTCAGACACTATTTCGTAAGTTGTAAACCAATCCCAATTGGGACTCATGTGGAAGGTGCAACCTGAATCAAGGATCCACTCCTCGTTCATTTTAGAATTATTGACAGAAGCGACTAGAAGTTCACCATCGTTGTAGTCTTCTACAACATCAACTTTACCAGAATTTTCTAGTTGTTTTTCATTTTGATTCGCAGCCTCCCTTTTGATCTTATTCTGTAGCTTATAGCACTCAGATTTAATGTGCCCTTTCTTCTTGCAGAAGTTACAAGTTTTACCTCTGTTTAAAGACTTCGATCTACCCTTAGATTTACTGCGAGGATTCCGTTCATGTGTCCTTCCATGATCATCATCAACATTCTGATCTTGTCTCCCACAAACAATAAGACCCTCTCCCTGAGAGTTGATTTTAACCATAAGATGCTTTATCTTATCATACGAGGTTAAAGAATCATAAACCTCATCAACTGTGAGAAACTCGCAGCTATATAAAATCGTATCTCTAAAGGTTGAATAAGACGGGGGCAATGAACAAAGTAGAATCAACCCTAGATCTTCCTTACCATACTGAACCTCCATGGCCTCCAAGTTTGAGAGAATTTCTTTAAACACTGTTAAGTGTTCGTGCATAGATGCATCTTCCTCCAAACGATGAGCATAAAGACGATGCTTCATATGCAGCTTACTAGTTAGAGTTTTCGACAAACATATTTGTTTCAACCTCTTGCATAATCCAGTGGCGGTCTTCTCCTTCATCATATCCTGCAAAATTTTGTTAGACAAATGCAGATGTAACTGTGTTAACGCCTTTCGATCCTTACACTTCTTCTCTTCCTCTGTCAGTGTTAAAGGCATCTTATCTGCCCCTAGCAAGGCTTCCTCTAAGTCCATCTGTGCAAGAACTGCCTGTATCTTTATCTGCCACAATGCAAATCTGGTGTTACGATCCAACAGTGGAATTTCGTACTTCAAAGACGTCATTACTGTGATTTGAGATGTACAACCCGGAAGCTCTAATACCAATTTGAGAAAAATATAACGTCGGTAATGACAATATATTGCAAAGAAAAGGAAATAGAAAAATAAAGAACACACAGATTTTACGTGGAAACCCTTTCGGGAAAAAAACCACGGGCAGAGAAGAAGAAAATTCACTATGTCAAATTCGAATTAATTACAAGAGGAGTAGGCTATGCCTATTTATAGGCTTGTAAACCTTATTCTAATAGGAGTGAAACTCCTTATTCTAATAATATCAAATAGATGGAGTTTAATAAGGTTTAAAAAACCTTATTCTAAAATAAAATAAAAGAAGTATAATTCTATAGGGATTTTACTTTTATTTTATTTTACCACAGTATTTAATTTAAATAAGGATTTGGGTCACTTAATTCTAACAAAATTGAACAAGTCGCGAAGTATAAAGTGTGGCAATACATATATACATGTCTAGGAATGGATTTAGAAAAAGCTTGGAACTTAAGCAGTCAAATTGACTCACCTCCTCTTTTCTTGAATCCTACCTGGTGTATAGTATCTATTCACTTTAAACAATGAGGACATTGCTCATTTTAAGTAGGGGGACCGAAAAATTGAAATTATTTCCACTTAGAATAAATAGTTATTTTAATTATGATTAGGATATGTTTTGTTCAATAATTTTAAATTTTGTTTAGTATGCTAAACTTTAGTAGAAATAAAGTTCTATTATTTCAATAAATTGTTATGTTAGCTTAATAATGATATAAATGTATTTTTAATAAAGCATGCAAATCGTACCATAAAATTTTTAGTTCTTTAAGAAAGGTAGGCTTGCGTGAAAGTTTAAGTATCTAGAATTGACTTAGTAGTTTCTTGAGGTGAAATCCTTGGAAGTATGGAATGTTAAAAATGATTTAGGAAACTCTTGTTTGGACCGTTTGAGCCTTTCAGGCCAACCTTGATGAAATTTTATCCTTTGAAACCCAACTTTGAGACTATATGGCCTAATTTTATTTGAACCCTTGCAATATTTAGCCATCACTTCTCTCATAATTATCTTTAAATTGTCCCAAACACTAGACTTAGTACTAGTCAGGATATTCTTTGAAAATAAGTTTGGGGGAGTTGAAAGAAGTATCAAATGCTTTAAAAATTGTAGTACATACAGTAAAATATTAAAAAAAAAGAGAGCACATGTACTTGAGAGAAAATAGATGTACAAAGGAGCATGTGAAAGCAAAGTAAGTTGGTGTATTGAGGGAAATTATTCCAAAGGTCCGATTGAAGTTTATCTAGGGTTTAAAAGCCTAAATTTATCTATATGTTACCTACCTCTAGCCTAGCTATGTTACAACCTTTTTAAAGACCTATTGATTCAAGTTTTCTATGCTACCTACATTATGGAGTGAAATTCTATGTTCAACATATGAAGGCATAAGTTAAACTTCATTATTGCAGCCTAATCATGAATAAGGAAATAAAATCAAATTGGTAAGGGTTAACATGTCTTTGTTAAGGAAGCATTAGTCTAATTTTGCTATCATATTAGTTGTTGAGATTAATTTGAACGATATGTATACTTAAGTAGCATAACTATCAAATTTCTTGTTTTTGAGCATAAGTATATTAAATTCATAATTCTAGGAAGAATTTTATTCTGAAGGAATTTTTCAAAGGTTTTTTCTAAGTAATTATTTTTATTTTGTGCATTACTCGGGACGAGCAATGAATTAAGTTTGGGGTGTGGAGACACAGAAATTTACACATTTTTACATACCCTTTTTAACTTAAAATCAAACAGTTTCGATAAATTTTTTGTCGAAAAAATAATTAATTTTTCCAAAAAATTAAAGTGCACTTAAAATATGAACATGTTGAATTTTCGTTAATTTTATAATTAATTTTAATGAATTTTGGTTATTTTCGACAAATTTGCACAAAGGGCAAAAAATGGCTTGGTAGACACTGCTAGAAGCACAAAACCGAGAAGCAATTTGAAGTATCGAGGCGAACTAAATTTCAACCTAAGACGGTCCAAAATTATTTGTATTAATTCATAATATAATTAATTTTAATTTATATCTAATTTAATTTGGGTTAATAAATTATTATTAATTAATTATGAAAAAGTGGTCCAGTTGAACTGAACCGAGTGAATCGAACCCACTAAGAAATGGACAGGCCAAAAACCATCTCAAGAGCTGACGCAAATCAGCTTATTAGCTGATTTTAAAGCTTGCAACGAGGCCCTTGAAGACTTGTTCAAGTTGCATTCAAACCCCTCCACAATTGGTGGCTTTATAGATTTGCCCCAAGCCTAATTTAGCAAAGTTGAAACTATCAACCTTGCCCTCTTCAGCTATAAAAATCTCCTTAGTCTGGTCATTTGAAAAAGACACCTCAAGCATTCACATCTTTCCTTTTTTCTCTCCACTTTCACTCTTCTTTTCCATTCCAAAATTCCCTTGCTCTCTTGTCAACTTCTCCTCTTGGGAAAGGGGCATTCATCAGCCATTTGGAGCAGAAAGTAAGTGTTCATAGCATCCTTGGTCGACGAGGACAATGGAGAAGGAAGAACGGAGCAACTAGTCAAGCCACGGAAAGACACCGAATTTGATTCTTGTTCCTATCTCTTTAATTTTTCTTATTGTTATGCTAAACATATCTATGAATATTTATGTTGTTGGAATGGTTAATTTAATCAATTTAGCTTGAATTTAATTCATGTTAGGTTGATTGTTTTTCGTTTATTAAAATTATTAAAATTGTGTTTATGCTGTTATAGGCCTCGGTAAGATGCTTGATTAAGTAAAATCATGACTAATTTATTCTTGCATTACAATTTTTAGGTAACTAATGAATTAATTATTTAAACGGATTGAAATTGTAATTAATGGACACACTACTTAATCAGTGCATGTTTTGTCATCTAAGGTAACTGAGGGTTAGATTAGCAACGGTATCTGACGATACATTTGCCTTGCATAACTTGCAAGATTATTGTGATTAAACTGTTTCAAGGTAAGGATATTTTGTTACCTCACATAATCTTTTATGTGCTTATTAAATCAAGTTAATTGTTTGAATTGACATAGGGATATGTATAAGAGATTATTTTGATTTAATAAGTATGTGTGTGCAACAACATATTTGTCTATTAAGATTTGTTTAATCTGTTGACATTACATAGGGATATTGTCAAGAGATGAATGGATTTTAGTAGGTGAGTATATTCAATTTAATACAATTTGGTCCATACTTATTTATTTTAATGTACTTGATTTTTTATCTTGTTTACATTTTTTATTTTTTGATATATTTATTTTAAAATTTAACTCTTTTTGTTTAAGTTTAATATATTTTAATTTTATTAATACTATTTCAATATTATAATATATTATTATTTTGAATCTATCATTATTATATTATAAATTTACCAAGTTTTATTGTTCAAAATTTATTATATATCTTTATTTAAATTTCCACATTTTTATATATTTTTCATGTAAATTCAATATGTTTTATATACATTTTTATATTTTATTCTATAATATATTTCCTCTAAATTCACTCATTACATATTTTTAGATTTGTAAATATTTTTATAATGCTATTATATAATAATATTATATGCGTACATATTTCATATTAAATTATTTTCATTATCCATACATACATAATCTATTGTTAATTTCATATTATTATATAGATATTTTATCTCTTTCAAATATTTTAACATTTTTAATTTATTTCAGCTTATTTCAATGTTGTTAATTTATTTAAATTTATTTTAACATTTTAATTCATATATTATACTTATTTCTTAAATTATGTTTAAATTTGTATATTTCATTAGTGTTTATGTAAATTTACTTGGTTTCAATTAGTCTTCTATTTACTTGCCAATGTTGTTATTTTTATGATATATGGTTGAGATAATTATTGCTATCCTTGTTTAAATTTATTTATTAATTATTCATTATTCATTAATGTACATTCTAATTTATGAATCACCATTTCGCGTTGTACGTTATTATTTCATTGTTTTATTTGTTCAAAAGATTATGTTCAATATCATTCCAATACCAAGAGTATTTTTATTCAAGAAGTTTTCAAGATTACGCAAAGTTCGGTATTTAGAATCTTCGAAAGAATGGAGCCCTAACGTATTGGGTTTCAATTCTCCTCGTTGAATCTAAATAATCGAGAATATCCCTTTTAATGAAGACATAAATAAAAAACCTTATTCTCGGGAATTTGACACGTTGTGTCCTAACGTATTGGACATGACATGTTGTTCTCTCGAGACAAGAATTTTTCAAAATAAAAATAAAGGCAATATTCGATGTTTACGAATTTTGTGAAATCAAACCCTAACTTACTGGGTTCTGATTTTCTCATTTGACCCAAATAATCAGATATCCTTCTTAAAATGTAGGTTTTTAAAAAATCTAAAGATAAACTTAATTTTGAGGATTTAAAGTGTTGCACTCTAACTTACTGAGCGTGACAATTTATTTATTCAAAATAAGTGAGTCTCATCATCCAATTCATTTTATTTTTAAAGGATCGTATTTTAAAATCTTTTCAAAGTTTCGACACTAAGACATTAAACAATCGATTCGGTACCAATTTTCGGCATTACGAGGGTGCTAACCCTTCCTCGTATGTAACCGACTGCTGGACCTATTTTCTCAAATCTCGCAGACCTAAAATTTATTTTTAATGGTGAACCGATCACACCTTAATAAAAGATCGGTGGTGACTCCCATTTTCATTTTTAATAAGTCGATAACAAAATTTTTGATTTCTCAAAAATGGTTTCGACAGCTTGGCGACTCCCCTGGGGACCTTTAGAGAGTCAAGCCGTAAAATTGATTATTTTCTGTCTTATTGTCGAAAATTGATTTGAAAAATTACGATCTTTTCTTTGCACTTGTTTGCATGATTATTGTAAATTAAGTTGTATATTTTGGCATCATATTGCATAAGACTGTTTAGTCTTATCCTTTTAAGTGGGAGTGAGAAGCTACTCCTTCGTGAGGTTTTCACCTCCGTGCAGGATAGTGAATCACTTTCGGGATACATCCGTACCTATGTCTTTGTGAGATTTTCATCTCCGTGCAGTCATAGGGAAATGTATTCCCCTGAACTGAACTCGGTTTGTATGAGCCTATAATGGGTGAAGATCGAGGAATCTGCTGGTTCGGGTACCTTGACTTTAGAACTGAACTTGATGTAGAAGACCTTAGGAACCCATCCTAGGTAGAGCCCCTCCAAATCCCTAGTGGTCACCCAACTAGGTACTTTTGTTTTCCTTGTTTTCTTCTATTTTGTACTAACCCCTCTTGTTGTGTTATGACTGCATTGCATTCGCATCTTAGGAAAGAGATATTGATCGAAATCCAATTACTAAATTAGAAAGCTTGTCATGGAATACGGATTCCTTGATAAAGTGGAAAACGATACGGTTGCCTGAATATATTCTGAGAAACACAGGAATGGTGATGAAAGAGTTTGTGACTTCACTTTGTGGCCTGAGGATTCAAGGCGATTGTCTAAGAGCCTTCGACGTTCCAACTCCCTTAAAGAAGCTGATGAGCCTTATGAAGATGGGCAGGTGATGGATCGCGACCAAGATCAAGAAAAGGAGCAAGCAGTAGGATCTATTGGAAATTGGTGAGATTATCTCAAACATGCACATGAAGAAAAAGATCGATGTTGTTTATTGGAGTATGAGGGTGAGGCCGTACATGTATCCGTTTTATGTAAAGAAATTTGTCTTCTAGAAAAGTTTTCTAAATGTAATTGAATTAGAATCAATGTCTCTCTAGGCATTAATTTCATGTATTTGCATTACATGACATCACATGCATTAAAATCCATTGAAGGAGTCTAACTAAGTTAATTTATTTCAGTTAATCTGGAAACCAGCAAAAAACCAACCAACCAAACACCCTTAGGTACTCGTCACAAAACTAAGGAAATGGATCAAAGATTAGAGAAATTTGAGCAAATGCAAAAGGATATGCAAGATCAGTTACAGATGCAAATGAATGAGCAATTGGAAAAAATTCAACAGGACATGACAAAAAGGATGCTGGAGTCTCAAAAGGACATGATGACTTAGCTGACGCAATTACTGAAAGGAATAAATAAGGGGAAAGGCCCTATGATAAATGATGAAGAATAAGACAAGGATAGACCTTCCTATCCTCCAGGATTTACGCCTCTGTATGTGCAAACTCAAGCTGAGGTGTATCCGCGCGGATCCTCTGTTTCAATTAGGCCTCAGCTGTTTCAAGATGGTGTTTCAATGCCGATGAACTTTCAGGATGGATCAGGTTCTAATCTTAGAGATAACCCAGTGAATCTTGTTATTCCTGATTTCGATGAAAAGGCTGAAAAAGAGAAGGCAAACATCGAACTGTCAAAACAATAGGAGGATAGGTGTAAATGGTTGGAGGAAAAATTCAAAGCCCTGGAAAGCGCCGATAGTCACCATGGAATCGATGCTAAATATCTGAGCTTGGTTCCAGAATTAGTACTCCCTCACAAGTTCAAGATGCCTGAATTTGAGAAATATAGTGGGACCAATTACCCTGAAGCCCATGTCACCATGTTCTGTAGGAGAATGACTTGGTATATTAACAATGATCAACTATTAATACATTTTTTTTAGGATAGCCTCATTGGAGCAGCGTCAAAATGGTACAATTAGTTGAGCCGTACCGAGATTTGTTTATGGAGGGACCTACCACAGGCGTTCATGAAACAATACTGGTATGTAACGGATATCACCCCCGATAGAATCACCTTGCAAAATTTGGAAAAGAAATCGAATGAAAGCTTTAGACAGTATGCACAGAGGTGGAGAGAGGTTGCAGTCCAAGTCCAGCCGCCACTCCTAGCGACAGAAACTATGATGCTCTTTATCAACAGTTTGAAGGCCCCGTTCATCACTCACATGTTGGGAAACGCTTCGAAGAGTTTTTTAGATATAATCATGAATGGCGAAATGATTGAAAATGCCATCAAAAACGGAAGAATAGATGGTGGAGAGAGTAATAAAAAATCAGTCGCAAGGAGAAAAGAAGATGAGATGAATAACATAAGTTACTCAAGGTCAGTAAGTCATCCAGGTAAAGGGGTCGCTAGTCAACAAGGTTCATTGAGACAAGAATCTGGAGTGAAACCAAGTACTGAGAAGCTCCAGTTCACACCAATTCTAATGTCGTATAAAGAACTGTATCAATGCTTATTCGATGCGCGCATTGTTGCCCCTTTTTACTCAAAGCCCCTGCAACCTCCATACCCTAAGTGGTATGATGTGAATGCACAGTGTGATTATCATGCAAGAATTGTGGGGCATTCGATAGAAAATTGCACTGTCTTTAAAAAGCTTGTTGAAAGGCTCATTAGCATGGGTGTTGTCAAGTTTGATGACTCCAGTGCAGAAAATCCGTTACCCAATCATAATTGATAATGGAGTGAATGCAATGCATAAAGAAGAGTGGGAAATGTTCACATCGACGAAAAGCAACTTAAGAAGGGACCTTGTTAGATATCCGCCCTTATAAATTTGGGAGTGTTCTAAGCAATTGGGCTGCAGAAGAAAGCCCTGTAGTTTTTAGAAGTTATTTAGAGCAATGTTCAGAACATTTTTGTTGTTTTTAGCCTAAAAATGATAGAAATTTTCTCTGTGAAATAGGCTCATGTCTGAACGTTATTATTTTAATGAAATACATCTTTGCAATTACTGTTGAGCCAATATTTTCATTCTTTACGAATAATTCCAGATTCTTTCATTCTTTTGGATTTTCTTATTATTCATTCGTGCATAATCATATGGTACAAATAATTATTCATGAATTTATACATTCTTTTGTATATTCTTCGGTACTTATTATGGGTCCCCAGATATCAATTACGTGAATGACTCTGCTATGGACCCAGATTTTCCTTTTGAGCGGGGCATGTGCTTAGAGGGATCTCATGACTTTGAAAATGACAAAGATTGTAGCTTATCTCCGGACTTGTTGAGGATGGTTGAACAAGAGGATAGACAAATCCTACCTCACAAGGAATCATCAGAAATTATGAGCTTGGTGAAGATTAGAATTGACCTGATCGCAAAGATGAAGTAAGACCTCATTAAGTTACCTCTAGAGTTCAAAGATATCTTTGTAGGATCATACCAGGTGCCCGGGTTAACCGCTGATAATGAAACCTACACAACAGCACGATGTCAGAAATTTACAGTATGAACAATGCAATTCTTTGCCGGGGCAATGCCTTTCTCGTTGAGTCAGCATAGCTTTGTCCATTTGAAGCGAGTTTCCATCCCTTCAAGATGTTTTCTGTTGTAGTTGCACTCCAAAAGGCTCTATGAAAGAGATCTGATACCAAAGAAGGTTTTTCGCATACAAGATGAAAACGAAAGATCTTAGGAGGAGGACTTTATCTATAAAAACATTGATTCTGGTCGAAGGAGGATAACAAGGACTTGCCTAATCCTATGAGTTCAGAGTCAAAAAAAATTAAAGTCAAAAGAAAAAAAAAGAAAAATCAATCAAAGTCAAAATAAAAGTATGAAAAAGAAAAAGAAAAGAAAAGGAGAGGCCAAGGTGAAAACCCGAAAAGGGTGGCTAAAATATTGATCAGAATGGGGCATAAAGCGATCAGAGAAACTCGAATCTTCAGGCATGTGGTAATCTTGTTATACCTGAATCAATAGGAAAGGGTAGGCGACATGTTGGGGCATCGACAAACCACTGTAGATCTCCTAAACAGATGTCAAACTCAAAATGGTCTTCAGAAAGTTTGTACAAAGAAGTTCAAGCTGCGATATATGGGGTACCCAGTTTTCATACTATTTATATTGAATTTGTTGTTCTTGGAATACTTCATTCTTTTTCAAAATACACATTCCAAATCAATTTCTTATTCATTTCGAGCTATGCTAAGAACCAACTTTATTCTTATCCATTGTCATGACCCTTTTTGCAAGCATGTTGCATTGGAATAATGATTAATGGACTAATAAAACTTTCACAAAGGAAGTTTTGCATATTACTCTGAAAAGTTTCTAAATAATATAGGAACCTGAAACAGGACTATTGTTTAGAACGCACCAGGTTTAAAGGTTGGAGATTTGAGAAGGAAGAGTCTAAATTTAGACTTTCTCTTTGAATTTTGTTGTCAAATGCATTGATTGAACAAAATGATAAGATAACGGGTTAATGACAAAGCTTAAATAAACAAGCAAGTGATGATCATCAGGCAAGAGGAAGAGGTTATCTCAGAGAAGAGAGCCTTCATCTGCGCATAAGTCTTTGGTACGGCACCCTGAGAATGGTGTAAGAAACCAGTACGATTCAGATCCTATATCCTTGAATTGTGATAAGAGAGGATTGAAGAAAAGCCACCTATTTCTACCCTTGGATTACAGTGGGAGAATGATGGCACAAATTGTGTGCCCTAATGGATTAAACTTTAAGGTTTACAGTGGGGGGCAACCTGGCTAAATGTTTTTCAGAAAAGCCGGTCAAGCGAGAAGGCGTTGTAGCATGTCAGTGTTAAAGCCTTGATAAATTTTAAGTAATGACAATCTAAGCGAGATCATTCTCGAAAAAAATAAAACTCTGCATTCATGCAAACACTATTCACATGTCTAGTTAGGAGCATTTGATTCATTTTGATCATGCCATCCTAATCATTAGGCATAATTAGGTTCATTATACAGGTCATGTTCCCCAGAGAACAGATCTGGGAAATTACAGATCTTGTCTCCCTAAGCAATAGCGGAGCAGATCGAAGACGGCAAATCTTATCTTCAAGTGAAAAGAAGCAGATTGAAGCAAGAAATCTTATCTCCCTGAGATTACAGTGGAGCAGATTGAAGCTTGTAATCCTATCTCCCTAAGATTACTGTGGAGCGGATTAAAATGAAGGATCTTATCTCTCTAAAGTTACAGTAGAGTAGATCGCATCAGATTGAAGCCAGAAATTTTATCTCCCTGGGATTACAGCGGAGCAGATTGAAGCCAGTAATCCTATCTCCCTGAGATTACAGTGGAGCGGATTAAAATAAATGGTCTTATATCTCTGAAGTTACAGTAGAGTAGATCGCATCAGATTGAAGCCAGAAATCTTATCTCCCTGAGATTACAGCGGAGCAGATTGAAGCCAGTAATCCTATTTCCCTGAGATTACGGTGGAATAGACCGAAGAATTACAAATCTTACTCTCTCAGGCAGTGCAGTGGAGCAGATTAAAGCCACATCGGTGAATCTTGCTTCCCCAACATTACAGTTAAAAAGATTAAAGCCACAGCGGCGAATCCTACTTCCTTGGCAGTGCAGTGGAGCAGATTAAAGCCACATCGGTGAATCTCGCTTCCCCGACATTACAGTTAAAAAGATTAAAGCCACAGCGGCAAATCTTACTTCCCTGGCGGTGCAGTGGAGCAGATTAAAGCCACATCAGTGAATCTCGCTTCCCCGACATTGCAGTTAAAAAGATTAAAGCCACAGCGGCAAACCTTACTTCCCTGGCGGTGCAGTGGAACAGATTAAAGCCACATCGGTAAATCTTGCTTCCCCGACATTGCAGTTAAAAAGATTAAAGCCACAGCGGCAAATCCTACTGCCCTGGCGATGCAGTGGAACAGATTAAAGCCACATTGGTGAATCTTGCTTCCCCGACATTACAGTTAAAAAGATTAAAGCCACAGCGGTGAATCCTACAGCCCTAGCGATGTCGTGGAGCAGATTAAAACCACATCGGTGAATCTTATTCCCCGACATTGCAGTTAAAAAGATTAAAGCCACAGCGGCGAATCCTACTGCCCTGGTGATGCAGTGGAACAGATTAAAGCCACATCGGTGAATATTGCTTCCCCGACATTACAATTAAAAAGATTAAAGCCACAGTGGTGAATCCTACTGCCCTGGCGATGCCGTGGAGTAGATTAAAAGCACATCGGTGAATCTTGCTTTCCCGACATTGCAGTTAAAAAGATTAAAGCCACAGTGGCGAATCTTACCCCCTAGGCGATACAGCGGAACAGATTAAAGCCACAACGGTGAATCTTGCTTCCCTGACATTGCAGTTAAAAAGATTAAAGCTACAACAGCGAATCTTACTTCCCAGGAGGTGTAGTGGAACAGATTGAAGCTAGAACAGCGAATCTTGCTTCCTTGACATCACAGTTAAACAGATTAAAGTTACTAGTTACAAATCCTATCTCCCCGACGTTGCGGTAGAGTGGATCGAGACACCAATTCCTATACCTCTGAAGATGCAGTGGATGGAATGAGGCAACTCGAAGAAGAAGAGCACCAAGGTCCAACACGACCGGGCAAAATTGGTCCTCTTTAGGCTTTGCTCTATTCTCGTTACATGAAAATGAGCAAAGAGGGGCAGCTGTAATGGCCCAATTTGCCTGGGGCCCATTCAGAATAAACAGAAGAAAAAAAACCAAAAATAATTAAATGCCCATAGTCTAAATACATGGGTCCAACGTGGCCCAAACCGTTTTAACCTAAAATACCCAAATTTAACCTAACCCCAAGCCCAATCACTAAACCCAATTACAATAACCGCATAACCCACTATCAAAAAAGCCCAATCAGCCCAAAGCTAAGAAAACAGGAAACCCTAGGGTTTCAAAGATCCAACCGCAACAATCGGGGCCCCTCACAAGGCGTGCTACGCCTTCACAGACGTGCTTCTTCTCCTCCAGGCCGTACCTGCACACAAGCAAACAAGAAAAGACGAATAGAAAATAGTAACAAACAAAAAAGGAGCAAAAACATATTTCTTAGTAATGGTTTTTCCTTTTCCTGGCTATATAAAAGCCAAAAATGCATTGTAAATTTTTACAAAAACACGCAAGATCAATACGCAAAAAAAACAGAAATAAAATACCAGTTTTACTCAAAGGTAGTCTCGGATTTATTTTAGATAGTTTCTTTTTTTTCTTTTTTTTCTCCTCTTTTCTTTTTGATTCGAAAGAAGAAGAGAAATAAAGGAGGGAAAGTTTAAAAAAATTACCTTTTTGCGATCACGAGACCGAGGTTCACCGATTCCCATGAAAATCGGCTCCTTTTTGCCTTAGAATAAAAAAATGAGGGAAAATATAAATTTTCGGGTTTCGACCATCACAGACGGCTGGCGCTGTCATGCGACGACCGACGGCCGACGCGGTGGTATGGCGAGCTGGCCGGCTGGATTCTGGGTTTTGAAGGAGAGTTGGAGAGAGGTTTTTCCGATTTTTTTTGGAAAATAAAGGAAGAAATGAATTTTTTTAAGAAAAAATTTGGTTTTATAGAAACCCTAAACAATGCTGTTTTGAGCCTCAACCTCAATGGCCAAAAACGGTGTCGTTTGCCCATAGCGACCCGCGCGGTGACCCGACCCGGGGAAGGATCAGCGTGTTTCTATAATTCGGGTTATTTGCGCAAATGGTCCTCTCTCTTTCGTGCCGAGTCCAAATCATTTCTTTACCTTTCTTAAATTTCACCCTTTAATTTGTTTTCGTTTTATTTTAGTCCATGCTGAAACACGTCGTTTTCGAGCTGAGGATATTTTCCTCTTTAGCCCCCATGTTATTCGCGCGTGCCCTTTCTAGTCCTCAATTCTGCTTTATTTTCATTTTTTTCTTTTTATTCCGAATTTAATACAATTTGGTCCATACTTAATTATTTTAATGTACTTGATTTTTTTATCTTTGTTTACATTTTTATTTTTTGATATATTTATTTTAAAATTTAACTCTTTTTGTTTAAGTTTAATATATTGTAATTTTATTAATACTATTTCAATACTATAATATATTATTATTTTGAATCTATCATTATTATATTATAAATTTACCATGTTTTATTATTCAAATTTTATTATATATCTTTATTTGAATTTCCACATTTTTATATATATTTTCATGTAAATTCAATATGTTTTATATACATTTTTATATTTTATTCTATAATATATTTCCTCTAAATTCACTCATTACATATTTTTAGATTTGTAAATATTTTTATAATGCTATTATATAATAATATTATATGCGTACATATTTCATATTAAATTATTTTCATTATCCATACATACATAATCTATTGTTAATTTCATATTATTATATAGATATTTTATCTCTTTCAAATATTTTAACATTTTTAATTTATTTCAACTTATTTCAATATTGTTAATTTATTTAAATTTATTTTAACATTTTAATTCATATATTATACTTATTTCTTAAATTATGTTTAAATTTGTATATTTCATTAGTGTTTATGTAAATTTACTTGGTTTCAATTAGTCTTCTATTTACTTGTCAATGTTGGTATTTGTATGATATATGGTTGAGATAATTATTGCTACGCTTGTTTAAATTTATTTATTAATTATTCATTATTCATTAATGTACATTCTAATTTACGAATCACCATTTCGCGTTGTACGTTATTATTTCATTGCTTTATTTGTTCAAAAGATTACGTTCAATATCATTCCAATACCAAGAGTATTTTTATTCAAGAAGTTTTCAAGATAACGCAAAGTTCGGTATTTGGAATCTTCGAAAGAATGGAGCCCTAACGTATTGGGTTTCAATTCTCCTCGTCGAATCTAAATAATCGAGAATATCCCTTTTAATGAAGACGTAAAGAAAAAGCTTATTCTCAGGAATTCGACACGTTGTGTCCTAAGGTATTGGATATGACATGTTCTCTCGAGACAAGAATTTTTCTAAATAAAAATAAAGGCAATATTCGATGTTTAGAAATTTTGTGAAATCAAACCCTAACTTACTGGGTTCTGATTTTCTCATTTGACCCAAATAATCAGATATCCTTCTTAAAATGTAGGTTTTAAAAAATCGAAAGATAAACTTAATTGTGAGGATTTAAAATGTTGTATTCTAGCTTACTGAGCGTGACAATTTATTTCTTCAAAATAAGTGAGTCTCATCATCCAATTCATTTTATTTTTAAAGGATCGTATGTTAAAATCTTTTCAAAGTTTCGAAACTAAGACATTAAACAATTGATTCGGTACCAATTTTGGGCATTACTAGGGTGATAACCCTTCCTCGTACGTAACCGACTCCCGCCCCTATTTTCTCAAATCTCGCAGACCTAAAATTTATTTTTAATGGTGAACCGATCACACCATAATAAAAGATCGGTGGCGACTCCCATTTTCATTTTTAATAAGTCGATAACAAAATTTTTTATTTTTCAAAAATGGTTTCGACAGATACTACTTGAGAGAATTATTGATACCACTCCACCAGTATTGATACCTATGTAACGATTTTGAGATATTTTGTTATGTGATCCTAATGCTTGATTGGGCCTTATTTTATGATTGTACAATGTATGTTTAATAATGTGTCGACTTATGTTCTATGCAATGTGAGACGGTGGTGTAGCATCCTATTCTTGGGCTCGGATGATTTCTTCTGCCACTCACACCTCTTTTATTTATTTGTGTATGTTAGACTAGTTCGATATGCCTCATTGACATGTGAATGTGAGAGCTAATGCTCAAGATGATGGAACATCCTCTACACCTTCTCTATCACCACGTAGGATGAACATACTTGATGAGGGTGTAGGCCCTCTGATGGAATCGATAATTAGAGTGTTTCAATAGATTGTTGGTGCTAACCTTACTCCTGCACCTACCAATCTTGTACCTATGAATTGTCGGTTTTCGCTTGAATGTCTTCAGGCATTGGGTGGTAAGGACCTTTTTAGAGTTAAGGGGATCGATTTGACCATAGCTGAGTAATGGTTGGAAGGAGTTGAAAGGATCCTCGAGCAGATGTTCTATTCTAACGTGGAGAAATTAGGTTGCACAGTGTCCTTACTCGATGGTGAAGCTCATCATTGGTAGAATACTATCAAGAGAGATACAATTGTTGATCGTCTGACTTGGGATTATTTCCTTGAGGTATTTAGGAGAAAGTTCATGGGCAAGAAATATATTGAAGCTTGTAAACGGGAATTTCTAGACCTTGTGCAAGGTGGTTTGTCTGTGGCAAACTATGAGACAGAATTTGTGCGCCTTAGTCAGTATGCTCATGAGATGGTTTTGAAAGAGAAGGACCACTGTAAGAGGTTTCTCCTTGGGCTTAATCGTGAGATCTGGGTTTACTTAGTAGCCTAAAATACAGAGTTGTTTGATGAGTTTTTGGAAAAAGCCAAAGCTATTAAGGGGACTTTGGTTGAGCCAGCTCATTTTGTGGTGGCTGAGACTAGTAAGAGGGCTTTTGATGGTGCTTCTGGACAACTGCCTAAAAGAGGGAGATATAATTATAGTTTTGATAGAGGTGCGAAATGTGGGTCTTGACCGAGTCAGTCTAAACAGTATTGTAACGTTGTGGCTAACATAGGGGGTTTTGGATGGCCACTTTGTGCTCATTGTGATTGTAAGCATCCTAGAAAGGGTCCTAAGTTTACAGGTGGTTGTTATTAGTGTGGTTCAAAAGAGAATTTTCTGAGGGATTTTCCGAATAGGTTGAGATTTCATAGACTCAAAGTCCGACACTTGTTTCTACACCTGCTAGAGGTCGAGGTCATGGTAGAGGTAATGGGAAACTAGTTGGGTAGTGAGTTGTTGCTCATACTATTGCTTCACAAGTTGAGTCTGGAGGTCCAGCTTGGGTTTATTCTGTTAGGGATCCAGATGACCAAGATCCAACTAATGTTATTGCAAATACTTTTACTTTGCAATATATTCCATTATTTTCCTTGGTTGATTTTGGTTCTACACATTCATATAATCTAAGTGAATTAGCTTGTAAGTAAGGGATTCCTATAAAGACAATTGATTTGGGTATGACTGTAATTAATTCCTTTGGAGATAGTGTTGTTGTGCATAAAGTTTATTGTAAATGCCCCATTATGATATAAGGGCATGTTTTCTGTGGATCTCATGGAATTGTCATTTTATGGTTTGATGTTATTTTGGGTATGGATTGGTTGACTGAACATTAGGCTAAGGTAGAGTTTGAGACAAAGCGAATTACTTTGAAGGATAGTGATGGGTTAGAAATTGTTATGGTTGGTGAAAGATCAGGATTTTGGTCTAATGTAGTTTCGAAATTGAATACTGAAAAGATAATATGGAATAGTTGTGAAGCTTACTTAGATTATGTAATGAATTCAATTAGTAAGAAGTTGAGTGTTAAGGATATTCCCACTGTTAAGGATTTTCCTAACTTGTTTTCGGAAGAGTTGTCTGGTTTATCACTGAATCATGAATTCGAGTTTCGTATTGAGCTCTATCCTGGTATTGCATCGGTGTCCATTGTGCCTTATCACATGGCACAAAAAAAGCTCAAAGAGTTAAAGATAGAGGGTTTATTCTATTGAGTGTATCACTATTGTAACAGCCCATTTTTAGTAATATCGAAACAATGATTTTAGGACCACAAATCTAATGCGAAAATATTTATTTTATTATTATTTTAATGTCTACAGAATGTTAGTAGTGTCGTATAAAAATTTTGTTAAAGATAGAGGGTTTATTCGGTCGAGTGTATCACCGTTGTAACAGCCCATTTTTAGTGAAATTAGAAAAGTGGTTTTGGGACCTCAAATTTGATGTGGAAATATTAATTTTATTATTATTTTAATATCTACAGTAATTTAGTAGTGTCTATAAAAATTTCGTTTCGAAATTTTGTCGTTTGCATGCTTAATTAAGTGAAAAGGACTAAATCGTTAAATGTGCAAAAGTATAGTTCTAGTAGATATAGGTATCAAATGGCTATAGAACTTTAATGTAAGAGTACTTAGATGGTAATTAGACAATTTCTTTTATTAGTGGACATTGTTGGACATAAAATTAAGTGAAATCAAGGTTTATTAATAAGGTTAATTATGTAATTAAATAAACAATCTAATGTAAATTAAAGAAAACAAAAGATATCATCTTTTGTTGTCTTCTTCCATCAAAATTTTGAAGTAAAATTCTCCATTGTTGCACATTGAGTATTCGACTATATCTCTCTCGTATATAAGTGTGATTTTGTCCCATTTTTAATGATTTTTATGTTCTTGGGATCTTGTAGCTTAATCTAACTAGTCCATCGACTAATTTGCAAAATTTTTAAAAGGTTTAGGGTTTTTCTATGAACTTTCTTGCATGATTTATGAATTTTGATGAAAGATTATGAGTCCTTTTTGTTAAATAAATAACTTTTGTAAAGTGATTTTGATGAAATTATCATTTAGATACTTATTTGTAAAAGTAATAAAATTCCATAGTAAAATTGTAAAATGATGATTTGAATGGGTTGATATAAGTCTCTAGTGAATTCGACTAGTATGAAATTTGGATGAAATTGCTTAAATTTCAATTTATGAGCTTAAGGACCAAACGTAAAGAAGTTAAAATATTAAGGGTAAAAATAATTTTACAAAGTATGAATTTTGGACTAAATTGAATAGTATGAGTATTAAATGAACTAAATTTGCTTATTTAGATCAAGATAAACCTCGTACAAATCTAGATCGAGGAAAAGCTAAAGCCTCGGATTAGTGATATCATTCTTGTGTATTTGTAATCAAGGTAACTTCATATGTTTAATTAATGTTTAATGTTATTTTGATATATATTCTATTGTGTTGTTTATTATGTTATGAAATAATTGAAATCCAGTGACGCATCGACGATTATTGAGCCTCGTTTGAACCTTAAAAATATATAGGATACAAATGACATGTCATTAGGGTTACCATGTTTCAGGTGCTAGTCCTGAATGTCCTACCGATGGCTGAGTTTTGGCATTTGTTACAGATACACGTCAGCTTGTGTGAGCGGCATCATGTAGCTACATTTCGACCATCAGCTTGTGTGACCAGACCTATTTATTGCTTGAGTGAACAATGATGTAAAGGAAAAGGAAATGAATGCTTTAAATCATATGTTTCGCACACTTTGTGTGAACTTCCCGCTTATACGATATTATTCTAAGTGGTTTAACAGGCATGAAAAGGGAATGAACGATAAGTATTCCTATGACTATGTTATGAACTTATGGAAAGGTATGAATTTATAATGATCAAAGTATGTATAACTATACCTATGGAAAGTATAAATTCAATTGTACAATGTTCATGAAATCTATCTTACCATGTGATGATTTTGTTAAGTTATGTATTACAACACTAACTTGTATTGTTGATGATGCTTAGGCTTTTGCCAAGCTTATGTTGCATTGATTCATGTTTATTTTATAAGGTTTTGCATTGAAATGGTAAGTTATGTTCATGATTTATGAACTTACTAAGCATTATATGCTTACGTAGTTTTTCCTTTCTATGTTTTATAGATTATCGAAAGCTCGATCGGTTTGGAAGCTAGTCGGAGATATATCACACTACCCAACAATTATATCGGTAGTTTTTGATGTTTTGGTCAAGGATATAATAACATGTATAGATAGACTTGTTTCTAATGTCTAGTTGACGTTCATGGCATGTAAATGTTGATGTATCTAGACATATGGTCAAATAGGCATATGTTTAGATATGTTTGATGGATTGTGATTGAGGTGCTTATATGGCATATTGGTTGTATTTTTTAATGATATTGTGAATTGGTCATGTTTATGCATGTTTGGGTAGGATTTGATGACTTGGTCATATATACAAAATGTGTTTAGGTACATGCTTGAATGGGTGAAAGAAATGGCTTGATTTTGGCCAATTTCTTGTCCACGCGTCCTAAGACACGGGCGTGTGTCTTAGCCTTATGTGACACACAACCAAGCGACATGGTCGTGTGTCCCCTGTAGGTTTTAAAGGTTGCAAGTCAAGTAGTTACAAGGCCTAGCACACGGCCTGACACACGGGCATGTGAGGCCATTTTGTGAGTTACACGGCCTGGCACACGAGCGTGTGGCATAGCCATGTGACCCAAGTTAAAAAGTTAAACGGGCATAGACACGGGCTAGGACACGATCGTGTGTCCCTATTTTGAATGTTACACGACTTGAGACACGGGCTCACACGACCTAGCCACACGGTAGTGTGACCCCTTTAGTTTGAATTTTTCTAAGTTTTTCCTCAATGTTTCAAATGTTTCTGATTTAATCCCGAATCGTTTCTAAAGCATTTCTAAGGCCTTAAGTGCTCGAATAAGGAATTATATGCATGAATATGAATTGATTATGTTATGTTTAATGAAATGTGTGGAAATGTATGTTTTTATGTTATGGTTCTTATGTTAATGTTTCGTAACCCTATTCTAGCGACAGATACGAGTTAAGGGTGTTACAATCGTAGGGTGCACCGATTTTGTTTATGAAGAAGAAGGATAGTACAATGAGGATGTGTATTAATTATAGGTAGTTGAATAAGTTGAATATTAAGAATAAGTATCCTTTGCCTCGGATCGGTGACTTATTTGATCAGTTTCGAAGTGAGACAATGTTTTCAAAGATTGACTTAAAATCTGGATATTATCAGTTGGAGCTGAAGGAGTCTAATGTTTTGAAAATCGCTTTTAGGACTCAGTATGGGCATTACGAGATTTTGGTTATGCCATTTGGTTTAACTACTGCCTCTGTTGCGTTCATAGATTTGATGAACCGAGTGTTCCATTCGTACTTGGATCAGTTTTTGGTGGTCTTCATAGATGATATTTTGGTGTATTCTCGTTTTAAGGAGGATCACGATAGGCATCTAAGGGTTGTCTTGCAGATTTTGAGGGATAAGCAGTTTATGCGAAGTTAAGTAAGAGTGAATTTTGGCTTAAGGAAGTTGAGTTTTTAGGACATGTGGTATCGACAGAAGGGATTCACGTGGATCCTAATAAGATTGAGGAGATATTTAAGTGGAAGTTGCCTAGGAGTGTTACAGAAGTTCAGAGTTTCTTGGGTTTGGCGGGCTATTATCGTAGATTCGTTGAAGGGTTTCCCTTATTGCTACACCTTTAACGAAACTACTTCAAAATAATGTGGTGTTTGAATGGACCTATAAGAGGTAAAAGAGTTTCGAACGACTTAAAGAAGTGTTGACGAAGGCATCTGTGTTGATTCAACCAGAACTTGGATAAGATTTTGTGGTTTATAGTGATGCCTCGTATTTAGGTCATGGTTGTGTATTAATGCAAGAGGATAAAGTTGTGGCTTATGCTTCGAAGCAATTGAAGACACATGAGTGCAATTATCCTACCCATGATTTGGAATTAGCTATTGTGGTATTTGTAGTTAAGATTTGGCGCCATTATTTGTAAAGAGAAAAGTGTGTTATTTACATGGATCATAAGAGCCTTAAGTACCTCCTCACCCAAAAGTAGTTGAATCCAAGGCAAAGACGTTGGATTGAGCTTTTGAATGACTATGAATATGTGATAGAGTATCATCCTCGCAAGGTGAATGTTGTTGCTAATGCTTTAAGTAAGAAGTCAATGACAGAGTTGAGAGTTATGTTTGCGCACTTGAGTCTAGCTAGTGATGGTGGTTTGTTTGTTGACTTCAAGTGAGGTCAATTTTGTCTCAACAAGTTAAGGAAAAGCAATCGTTAGATGGAGATTTGTTGAAGAGGATACATCGAGTTGAACAAGGTGTTAAGGGAGACTTTGACGTTAATGCAAAAGGTAGCTTGAATTTTCGAGGTAGATTGCGCATGCCAAAAGATATGTATTTAAGACAAGAGAACCTTACCAAGGTGCATAGTAACCCTTACGCTATGCATCCTAGTAGTAGTAAAATGTATCATGATTTCCTTGAGATTTATTGGTGGCCTGGGTTGAAGCGTGATGTTATGGATTTCATGGCTT